>NW_024080990.1:238671-448957 GCF_003009895.1 Hyaena hyaena | reverse complement strand
CTTTTCTTTCTTTTTGTTCCTTTTCTTCTTTCCTTCTTTCTTTTAGCATGCTTCTCTCTCTCTCTCTCTCTCTCTCTCTCTCTCTCTCTCTCTTTCTCCAAGATAACTTTTAATATTAAAAAGAAAACCCAGGTAATGCTATCAGTTACTTATTACACTTCTTTGATGAAAAATGTTGGTTCTACTCATTATTTCCCATCTTAAATCAACTCCTCTCTCCATGAGAAAACACTTTCCCATTCCCATGTTACCTCTGTTTTTATAAACCATCTTTGATGTGGAACCTTGTCAAAGGGTTTTAAAAGTTTAAATAAATTATGTGCTCTGGTTATTTACCTTCTCAAATAACTCACAATGATTGGAGAGTCATGCCCTCTCTCTGTATATAAACCGTGTTGCTTTTCTTCTAACAGATTATGTTTGCATATATGGTAAGTATCTTCTACTATATCCTTGATTGTACTAACTTGCTTCCTATAAAGTCAGACTATGAGTCCCAGGATCCAAACCAAATTCTTTTTTTCCCAAAAAAAATCTGGATAGGTGCATAAATATTCCAAGATAACAACCAACTCTGATATTATTTCTCTTTTGGTATAATACTTCGTAGCTTTCATTCCTTCTATGCTATGTTTAGAATTCTGTTTCACTTCAAAAGGAGCATGTTTAACAGTAAAATCAGCATCAGGGAATCAATCAAGAAGTGAAAAGGGACCTGGGGCTTAAAGTTTGTATCTCTCAATCTCTTTGAATACCTATTTGTCTAGACATACAACATATATGTACACACATGTACAAATATGATCAGTAACAATCCCTGGATTCTGAATATTATGTGAATAATGAAATTAAGCTGTATGAAACAAAATAAGAAATCTTTTTTTTTTTACATTTATTTATTATTGAGAGACAGAGTGAGAACTGGGGAGGGGCAGAGAGAGAAAGAGACACAGAATCTGAAGCAGGCTCCAGGCTCTGAGCTCGCTATCAGCACAGAGCCCGATGCAGGGCTCGAACCCACGAACTGTGAGATCATGACCTGAGCTGAAGTTGGACACTCAACCAACTGAGCCACCCAGGTGCCCCATTTTATTTTAAAAGAGAAAATTTGCAAATCACATAATGATGTGCACATAATTACATTTTACTGAGATAGGAGTTCTCCGTTTCCAGCTCCTGTAGTAAGATAGGATGGTAACTCCTTTGGTGGCTATGAAGTTTGTCAGGTAATAATTAGTTTTGGTGCCCTAGAGTAGAAAATGTAGCATGCCTTATCAGTACAACCCTATTCTGGATGTTTAGGCTACAAAGTCAAGTAAGTCTTAGTGCCCAACCTTAGGGATACTGCAGTCCTCTAGGGAAGACAAAGAGCAATCAATGAGTCTTGCCCGATAATGAGAACTGAGGTCAGGTAGGTACATGTGGGAGTGCAATAGAGCACAGACAGCAGGGCAGTGGGACCATGGAGGAGGGATGGGTAGACATTGCTGCTGGCAATACCCCTTGCTTAGAGCTATTATTTTATGTTTTCCATTCCCTTTGTATCAATACATGTCAACAAATGTTCTTCTAGCCTTTACTATTTGCCAGGCATTGTGGAAACAAGATATAGCTGCTACCTATAAGCGGCCTGTAGACTAACAGCAAAAGTTTTTGGAATTTTCTATAAAAGCATAATATAACACACTGTATGTGAAACTTTGTAATTAGGAAGCCTGGGCCCCGTAGTAGAGGCCTAATGATATTTGAGTGCTCTGGTTGGACCAGTAGTCCTAACTCACTTTTAATAATTATATTTATTCAACACTCTTATTTCTGCCATAAAACAGTTTTGCCCTCCTGAAAAAGAATGATTTTGGGATATGTGAGCCAAAAGGACATTTCAGGTTATGAAGTGAACAGCTCTCTAACTAAGGAAGTAGGACTAGGCAGGAGATGTTATTTAGGTAGGATGAAATGCTGAAAAGAGCTTTATGTCAAAATATTCCTTCTCGCTTCTGAAACCCTCCTCTGAACATGCCCTTCTCTTTGGGAGCTTCGTCAAGAAAAAAGTTAGCACCACTTTCAGCGCATGGTCCAGCCTCTTTCTCTGCTTTCTCTCCTTTCTGACTTTCCTTCCTTCTTCGCCGCCTTCCCTGCGTCTTCCATCCCCTGGTTCAGGCTCACACAGGATTCCAACCGTGGAGAGCTGCTGACTACTGCAAATGACATCTAATCGTTCTTAGTGGTTCAGGCTTTCTCAGTTAGCATGTAGCTAATGCATGAAATGTTAATACTCCTTAAAAAGAACATATGTTACAATCTCAGTGCCTTGTCAAACACGCTCTGATCTGTTAGCAATTTTAGACCTGACAAAAGCTTGTTTCTTTGCCGGATATCTGTCTCCATAGTTTTCCCCATTCTGTGTCCTGGACAAGTTCAAAGCATGATGATGACATTAAATAGCACATGTCTTGATTTTGTTAGCCAGCTCAAAACTGTTTTATATGAATGCACTAACTAATTTCACTATATGGAATTAAGTATGCTGTTTGGGTGTTTTTCCATTCCCCTCATTTTATTCCGCTCCATTTTCTCCCCCTCTCTTTATTGACCGGATGCCTCTTTATCGACCGGATGCATCCAGATCCATAATGGGGGGAAGAATTGATTGACTCAGAGAGTAGGGGATTGCAGTGTAGTGATTTCACGCTCAGTTGTTGGCTAACAAGGCACCATAGTTTTTATTTAGTGAGGCCCAGTGGCAGGAGATGAAGAATTGTGTGGGGTCCAGCTGCCAGGTTACAGAGCAGGCAGCTTAAAGGGCTTCAGGGTTCCAAGTGTGAGGGGAATTGTCTCTTCCCAGCAGGTAAGGGACAGATCTAGATAGAGTCCATTGCGTTCAAAATGCTGACTGGTCTGGCCAATTCATAAATCTAAAAAATTACAATATCTTCCAGTTGGGATGCTGCACTTAACCCATTTAATGCCATAGATGTGAGACCTGCTACCTGCTACTTGTTTATGAGGAGACATTTTGTGTTTAAAGCATTTCTTTAAATGCAATTCACCTTTCTAAGTTTCCCTTTAAATCAAAATATATTAGATCAACTTATTAATTATGTATTTAGGGTGAAATATAGTCAGTCAATCCATTTACTTTTGCTGCTCTATAGTGAAATAACGTAATGTATTTACATTCTTTTTCAGACACTTAGTGAGTTTTTTATGTGTTGGTCTAAAATACTAGAGAAGCTTAATGTTTATGTGCTGTGTGTGTGTGTGTGTGTGTGTGTGTGTGTGTGTGTGTGTGTTAATTTTTGGTAAGTGAAATGTCCTCATGAATTTGGCTTTTCCTCCATCCATGAAAAGTAGTGTACTAAGTCAATAAAGGTTTCTGAAGAGGAACATTCAAGGACAGCATTTATCCTATATAAAAAACTGTTTTCAAGCAAGTTGAAATCACTGTTAAATCACCGTTAATGTGCTAAATCCAGGTGAACCAGAGAAGGACCTCTGCTTGATAAAATTAGCCTTCTTGTAGTTTCTGTGTATACTATAAGGTAAAACAATTGTGTCTCTTTATTTTTTTTATGTTTTCCATGTTTATTTATTTAGTTTGAAAGAGAAGGCATGGCCAGGAGAGAGGCAGAGAAAGAGAGAGACACAGAATCTAAAGCAGAATCTAAAGCAGGTTCCACACTGTCAAGGAAGAGCCCAACATGGGGCTCCCACAAACCGTGACATCATGACCTGAGCCGAAATCAAAAGTTGGACACTTAATTGATCGAACCACCCAGGCACCCCCAACTGTATCTCTTTAAAGAGTATTAGAATTTAGATTTTGGTGCAGCTATGGCTTTTAGGACATTAATCCAAATAGATTTAGTATAATAAACATAAGATTCATATCCTTGATTATTTACCTCATTAATGCATAAGTATTTTTTAAATTTTGTTTATTTGGAAAACTCTCCACTAAAGGACAGAGTATCACTATTAATATTTGCTATTGAATGCCTGCAATGTCCCAAGGATTGTATATCCCATTAAACAGGCACAATCTGTTCTTAAAACTAGAGTTCCCTTGTGGAGACTATTTCATTGGCTTCTGCTTTACATTCTGCCCCTGCCCTTACCCTCTCCTCAGGCAAACCCAGGTCTTCGGGCTGTCTTAATACCGGACAAAGAACTCAAATTCTAAGTTCTAGAGTGAGTCTGATTTGCTGACAGCTACAGGTCCATTGAGAACCTCTTCATTCCCAGAGTCCATTCGTTTCATATCATATCCCTGATACAGAATGGACCTATTAAAAGTGGCTCATTGTTATTCAAATCCAGATAACTATGGATCTCATTGTGCTCTTGTGCACGCAAAACACAAAACATTACCTTAACCTGGTAAAAGCCTGAGGGAATGCGGTTATCCTATAAAGGGGGAGGGGGGGTGTGAGACAGACTTTTTCTAAATTTAGAGTTATACTGGGGTTCCATTTAAAACTATACCTTTTTTTATTTCCTGATATTTATTTCTTTGGTTGATTTCTTAGCAGTTCTATTTTAATAATTTTTGCCATGTTTTTACAACAATATAAATAAAAACTAGTTTGGAAAGGCTTACCTCTTGGGGTTCCTCATTTGATCCCAAAGGGAACTTTTGTCATTATCCCATAGATGAAGAAGAGGGAAATTCATCCTTTTTTTTCCCCCTGCATATTCTTCCTTTGATCCAGGATGACAGAATCCACTAGTAGTTAAATATCTACTTTATATGGTCGCTTAGATGGAAAGATGAGTCTCAGTATTACCCACTTATGATGTAATGTTATGACCTATTGAGCTCAAAGAGAGGTGAAGTAGTCTAAAGAAATGGAAATTAGGGCCAACATGATGAAGAATCCTTAGAGCATGCAGACTCAGTTGGACTTATACCCATGTATTATATAAAACCACGCCTGTGTATTTGGGATCATGGTATTCTGAAACACAACCAGTGGCTTGACTGGCTATATTAACCAACCAGACTTTCCTTGTGGTTACAACTTCTCCAAGATTCCACAGAAAAATTATAGCTCCCCATATATAGGCCACTTATTCATACAGTATCATGGTATGATCTTTTGGTCTCCACAAATACATAGCAACTTTAGAGTAATTTAGAATATAGTGGAAAAAAGTGGCAATTGGAGTTGCCATTTGAGAAGATTCACAATCAGTGAAAATTATTTTTTCTTCCTCCTCCTCCCTCCCACTTTATCTCTAAATCTCTAGATAAGAACAGTCTTCTGATATAAGAAATCAGTATGATGTGTAAGACTTACATTTTATTTTCATGTTCACTTTTATGCATCTCTTAGGTATCTGGCAAAGCTAACTGGAGCTAGGAATTATTTTTTAGCTTTAACAATTTCATTCATGGAGATCTTAATCTGGCACTGGTATTATAGTCCAGTAATAAATCATGGGAAAGTTGCTCTCAGTATTTTCCTCAAACAGCTTATATTTATTTTAGATACAGATTTACCTATTTCTGCCAATCTGCAATTCATTCTATAAGTGTTTATTAAGTACTGCTAAGTGCTATGTGCTGGAGCAGTTAAACTCAGTTATGTATTTTTACTGCATTCAAGGAACTGACAATTGGGCAGGAGAAACATACATGTAAATATATCACTTTAATTTAGGTGGGAAGTACCGTAGCCTGAGTGTGAAAAACATGGTACAGGAGACAGAGAATAGCAGCTAAAGCCAGCATGTAAATACTAAAATTAAAGCACTAAATGGGGGAAGCATTATTACCACTTGCCTGACTTGTGTATGGTAATGATGACTTTTGTAATGTAGGTTGAGTGCCATTTTCCACACATGGTAAAACTAGAAAGAAATACCAAACGTTTATAAATAAATCCAAGTTAGAGTCTAAGAACCCAGGATGGATGGATGGATGGATGGATCTGCATTAGTGAGGAGTGAGTTATGTGAGAGCCTGGCTGGGCCTCCACCAACTGTGAAGCTGGTGGGGGGTATGAAAGGGAAGCCTAATGAAATCTTGTACGGCTGGGATCATTCTCCTGGAAACACACAGAAGTTGGGATTCGAGAACTAAGAAGCCTTAGATGAAGGTGCTTCATTGAAGGCGTGGAAATTTTCAACCTACTATAACAGATAGTAAGTATTTATTGTTGAGTCCTTGAGCAAGGAAATGACACTGTAGAAGTAGTGGGATATGAATATTGTTTTTTAGATAACATTTACGATGTGAGGGATCTCTGATTATAATGTATCATATATATTCATTATAAAATTTTGGAGAAGCATGAAAATAAATCTCTTAGAGCCCCAATACCTCCAAACAGTTTTTGTTAACATTTTGGTGTATTTGTTTTTTTGTTTTTGTTTTGCTTTTCCCCCCACAAAATTGTATTCATGCTCTATATAGCTTATATAATCTGTTTTTTGCCACTGAGTAAATCTTAAACATTGTCCCATGTCACCAAATACTCTTCTGCAATGTCATTTTTAATGGTGTATATCCCTCATATACAATTCTGTGCCACAATTCTGTTTAACCAACCATTGAACATTGAAGTTGTTTCCAACTTTGAACTATTGTAAATCATGTTACAGTGATGATCCATGTATATATATATATACATATGTATATATATGTATATAAAAAATGTATGTATATATATATAAATCTTCCCGTACACAAGTAATTATTTCCTTAAGAGAAGGAAATTTAACTCAAATTTTGAGCCCTGGGTATGGATGATTGAAGTTGCTAATACAGATAGCTGCATTTAAAACACTATTTTATTTTTTTATTTGTTTTTTAAGTAGGCTCCATGTATAATTTGAGGCTTTAGCTCACAACCCTGATATTGAGAGTCCTGTGCTTTACCTACTGAGCCAGCCAGGTGCCCCTAAAACACTACTTTAGAAAAATAAATTGGATGTAATGTGCAACATGGCTTGGATGAGAGATTCTGTGAGAAACAATTCAAGATAGTGCTAAAGAGGGGCACCTGGGTGGCTTAGTCAGTTAAGCGTCCGACTTTTGCTTAGGTCATGATCTCGTGGTTCGTGGGTTCGAGCCCCGCATCGGGCTCTGTGCTGACTGCCAGCTCAGAGCCTGGAGCCTGTTTCAGTCTGTGACTCCCTCTCTCTGACCCTCCCCTGCTCACGCTGTCTCTCTCTCTCTCCTAGAAATTAAAAAAAAAAAAAAAAAAAAGACAGTGCTAAAGAACATTAGGATTAGACAGATTTGCTTCAACTCCTGACTCTGCTTTGCTGTGTGACTTCAGGCAGATAAGTACATCTCTGTGCTTAGTTTCTTCCTGTATAATGAGATAATTCATAGGAAGCATTCAGAACAATGCTCGGCTCATGATAGTTGACACTACTGAGTTGTTAATAGTATTATTATGGCAATAATTTAGGCTTGAAGTGGTAAGAGCTTAGAGTCCATTAATGAGAGGAAAAATACAGAGAGAAATCTTTGATAAATCAGTAGGACTGAATGACTGATAGTTTATACTCACAAAAGGAGAGAAAAAAGTTAACAACAACAAAAAGTTACCATTTTTAAGCCTGGGGGATGGATCTCTTAGTGATGGAGGTGGCTCTGACCATACTGAAGTTGACACAGTGGCAGAGGGACAGAGGCTGGTGTCTGTAGGTTGCAGAGTGGATACTGAGGAAGGCCATGTAGATTTTAGGAATGATCAGAAGTGACATGGTGACCCAGAAATAGAGGCACTTCCAAGAGAGAGTGAGACTTAGGACCCTGGACTGTAGGAGGTAAGTGGAGATGGAAGGAAGCCAGAAGGAAAACCAAATGGGCACAGAGACAGAGAAGATTGCAGAGGTAGATAGAGAAACAAACTGTGGGAGCCATGGCAGAGTAAATGTCACAAGGGAGAGGGTACTCAGCAGTGCCAAGATGGCAGAATTCAGAGGTGATGAGAAGTAAAAGCCATTGCTAATTCTAGCTAATAAATGAAAAGCAAGAGAGTTTGGATTTTCTTTGTGTATTTTGATGGTTCTTCTGTTGACTTTTCCTTCTAGCTTCTTAAAACTTGGTTTGTGAATTTTAGTCATTGTGCTTTCTTGGTCATTTTCAAACACTACTTAGAATTCTTCTTTGCTCTGTTGGTCATATTTCAAGAAAACTCACAAGGCAGTTAGTCTTCCAGCTTGCCCTCTAGCAGATCTTTGTTTCTCATTCATTCCATCTTCAGGGCAGCTGCCTAAGCATTTGGTTCATGTAACCATTAAAAACGCATGAACAAAAATGCTGTAAAACAAACAAGACTGCGATATTTTATGCAGTAATCACTTGCCAACTCTCCCCTTTGAAACTGAAGCCATTTTTGTGTCATTGAAGTATAGTAGAATGATCCATAAACAAGATCTCTGTTGGGTTTATGTATTAAACCAGATGAAATCATTTTAAATAAAATGTTAAAAGCATTTGCTTTCTACTTCAGATCCAAAAAAATATTCATCATTCATCCAAAATTAAAAGAGAGAGAAAAGAAAACAAAAATTTAATTTTGATCCCCATTCATTTGCTGTTTAAACCTGGAAATACTTTTTCAGATTTAAAATCTCAATCATTAATGTAAATCATTTCTTATTTCATTTCACTTTGTGCAAGTTGTGTTCCCATAATCATTTCACTCTTAGTACTTTTTAAGGCTTGGCTTATTGACATTCACTTATTGCCTTCTAAATTTATAAGTAACTCTCACTAGAATTGGCCACCAGACTTCTTACTGTAAGGATACCTGCCTGTTGGTGTGTCTGTCACCTTTAAAGTACACTTTGGTTTGCTTTGGTTTTGAATTTAATTTGAAATGCACTTTCCCTTTAGGTCTGGTCTTCCCGACTTTGCATTAAATCATCCTGAGGTTGATTTTTTCCCAAAACATGTGTTTGGGTAATTTTTAAATCTCTTTGTTAGATTCAGTTTAAACTGTTTTTTTTTTCCTCCTGTTTTCTATTATTTCTTGGGTGCCCAGCAAAGCACTGAACCCAGATGGATTCTTTATAATGGCTGTTTGACAACGATTTAAAGGAGGGAGTGAGGAGATCCTTTTTTTCTCTCTCTCTCTTGCCTACAGCTGCTCTCAATATGGCTCATCACGACTGAAAGGAAATGAATAAAGATGAGTTATCTGAACTGAAAATCAGCCACAGAGCAGAAGCAATTCATACTCCCTAACCCGTCCACTAATCCAGTAGGGAAAAGGAAGTCATTGCTGTCATTTATTTATTCATATATTTTTAATGGTGGCAGGATTACTTTTTAAATCTTGTACCTTTGAGTAGAGGCCATTTGGAGCATTTGTGAAAGGCCATATGGTTTCAAATGAGATTTCCATCACATTCTGTGCATTTGAAACTATTTATACAGCGCTGAGCTCTTGGCACGCCCAGCACTGGAGCCTGAGCAGACCCAGGAAAACGCTGTAGACAAAACTCGAGAACATACAAATAAATAGCAGTTAAGGAAATGTTAGTGGTTTGACATGCCATTTTTGGATCGGCCTTCATTTGGATGATACAACCTATATTTTAATTTAAGCAGCTATTATTTCCATATTTTGTGCATTACATGTCTCCAGTGATTAATTTTCCACCCGTGTGACTTAGTGTGACTTAAGTGCTCAAAAACATTTCAAACAAGGAAAAGAGTGGACAGAGAATTTTGAATTTGAGTCCAACCTATAATGGAAGATAATGTTCATTGAAGAAATTGCTGGATCACATATTTCATTTTTTCTCTGTAAGAAGAAAAGATGTGTAAGTATGAAAAGCAATTTCTAGCTGAAAAGATCTTATGTCCCCTGAGATTTTGAGATGTGATCGCCTAAACTCTGGCTACCATTAGCTTTTATCCATGACAGGCAAGAGGCTCTATGACATGTGAGACACATCATGCTTCTAGTTGTACTTGAGATTCTTACAGACCTGGATTCAAATCTCAAAAGCATCATTTCTCACTGTGTGTCGAGGGTCAAGTCCCAAAGACTCTTGGAGGCTTTTTTTCTTTATCTGAGTAAGGATAGTTAACACTGATCTCACAAAGCTGTTGGAAAATTCATTGAGGAGGGATGTCAAATGCCTTATATTACCTGAGAGGCATCAAGGCATTGTGGCATGTCCATTAAGAGTTCTGGTTTCAGAATCAACTGTCTAGGTTCTGACACTTATTGACTGTGGCTTTGGGAACAGAGCTCCCACTTCTCCTTCTAGACAGCGATAGTAACCATAATCATACCTCATGACTTGTGATGAATGACTGAGGTGACCCGTGTAAGGCACTTAGACTAGTATTTGCCTGGTTCAAGGAAAGTGCTTGACACTTGTATATGCTGATCTGGCAGGATGGTTGGGCAGATGGGGGTTAATGCTGACTCCTAGCACCCCATGAACATATGATAAGTGGTGGCTACTGTCCTTGTCATCCAAATGTAATTCAATGTGGAGCCCCACTTTACCATGAACACTCTTGCTTTGACTGCCTGGCTCACCACTCTGGAGTTCATCATGGCCACAGAAGCATCTGGTCTGGCACTTACCATCTGTGATGCTACTATTTGTTCTCCAAGGCCATGATGAGTTCTACAGCTCCCAAGAAACTTCCTGTTTCTCTCACAATAGCCATTTGCCAAACTTAGAAGTTTTTGACATCTCAGTTGGGCATGGCACTTCCAGATTTGTTACTTTGGACATGTGGAATTGGTCACAACTTACATATTAATTTCGATTAATATGGAACTTTCTCTAATTCCTCAGTGGCGTTCTCTGTGAAGTAATGCGTCCTTTCCAAGATAAGTTACATGATATTGAAAATTGCTATAGAAAAGGAGGATCGTGACAGGCTGTTCTAGGGCAGGTGTATATAGTGAGTGATCTTTCTGCCCTGTCAGAGCTAAAGAACTGATGGGCAAAGGGTTAACATCTTTCTCCAGCTTAGATATAGTCAGGTTATGTATGAGGTAAAGGGTGAGGAGTAGATATTTAATATGCTGGTTATCTTGAAGCACCCCAAAAAATTACATTCTTAAACTTCAGGACTCCAAAAAAGAATGGAAATTATGTTGTATTTTTAATGATGTGCCTTTCCCAGGAGGAAAAAAAAAAAAAACTTTTAATATCTGTGAACACTTTCTCTAATACCCAACAAATGTGATATGCTGCTAATAGAAAAAAAAGAAAAAAACAAACAAACCTGCCAATTTCAATTGTGTGCTTCATGGTCATAGAACAATACAGAGTTGATATTGCAGTAACTAGGCTCTAAAAGTACCCTTCCAGTGAAAAACAGCCCTGTTTGTGCAAATATTTTCTGACATCTTTATATATCCCTTAACTGGAAACAGAAAATGTTGGCTTGGTGTCATGACTACAGGATACTGTGTTTTCTAAGTAAAAACAAATTGTGAGGACAGTTTTGCCAGGGAATAATTAAGGTGGTTAAAAGGTACAGAATGGGCTACTTCAGGTGCTCATATCTAATAGCATCACAGCCGTAGGTTGGTTTATTGGCTGAGCCATTCAGCATGGTAACACTATTGTTTGCTGTTATCTTCTGAGGTATAGTCACTTCCTGCCTTTCCTTGTCTTCACTGCTTCACTGGTGAAAAAGAGAGCTTTCTGTAGAAATGGATAACTCAGCATCATGAGAATCCTGAACACATGGAAATTTGGAAATAATCTGAAATCCAAAGCAGATCTAATTATCCATTACTTGTAGGCCAGTTATTCAAAGCCCATATTATCTAAAGCTCTGTCTCAGCTTTAGATGGGGGCAGACACTGCGCAGAAGCAAGGGAAAGTGAAACTGTTGCATGGTTGAAAAGCATGGTGGCCTCAAGCAGAGAGGGAAGAAAATAAAATTGGATATAAGTCTGAGTTGTGCATCTAGAAAAAAAAGAAAAGCACAAAATCAGACTTACCAGTCTAGGATGGAAGGTTTCCAATTCAACTTGATGATAGAGTCTAGAATATGCCTATGTTGGTGTTTATAGGACACCTGTGATTTCAGTCACAGATGATAAGGGAGCTTTAGAAATAGAGCAGCAGGGTTAGATATGCCCCTGGTTCCCCTCTAGTTTGGAGGTTTTTGGTCATATTCTACTTTTTTAACACATGAGTATAATAGGAAGACATGTTTACAGTGTTTACAGCTGGACTCTACTTTCATCTGAAGAAGTATTGATTAAAGATTATTTAGGAATGAGATCCACCTCGAATGGAAGAAAGAGATGGTACCAAGATTGTCTCTAAAATATCTGAATTACTTTATCCAGGATGGAGGAAAAAAGCAGAATAGGGAGAAAAGAGCCATTTGGGTGGCATAAGACCATGTGCTTTTGGCTCTGCCTTCCCCAAGTCTTCAGCAGATTCCACTAACAGCATCTGTCGTGAACTGAGTTTCAGTGTACAAGTCCCAGCAGGTGGAAGAACCCCAGAGCCCTGGGCCATAGCAGCATAAGCATCACCCCTGCCCCTGGAATTTACAGAAATCTTGGGGATTGTGGACTCTCATGGGCTGAGAAATTTAGATCTGGCTTACCCAGATCTAAAGAAAAGCTTCCAGCCACCACCTGGGTAATATACATATAAAGGTGTGTTATGACAAGGAGGGAAAATAAATTCAAGTGAGCAACTTGTGGCCCGTAAATACTTGTGTGGAAATGTGTAGTTCAACAGATGACCGAAACCTAGAGCCCACATTGAGTTTCTAGTTCTCCATTCATTTTATAGGTAATCAAATATTTACCATATACTGTGTATATTTTTAAAGATTTTCATTATTTCAGGCCCCTTGCTATTTCCTTTTTTTCATTCCCTTTACTATAATATATTCGTCAACTCCACTTATGTGGAGTGGATGTTAATGGGTTTTTCAGAGTACAAGGTACCACTACACAATAATAATTACTCTGATAAGCCATACACAACAAATCCATACTGAATCCTGTCATAGACATTAGGTATTTATGCCACAGCTCATTTGTCTTGTGATTGACGGCAATTTACAAATTTATATATAATACAAAAGATAAATTATTGACTTCAAGTCTCCAGAGTCCCTGATCCCAGGAGATTCACAGTCTCACTGGGGAGGGAGACGGAGTCCCACATAAACCATGGCAAGATAAGTCTGATCTGTGTCGATACTCTGGTTGGGGAGACACTGCTCCTGGCTGGAACACTCCTAATGGAGGTAGGGTTTGATATGAATCTAGACGTGTTGTTAGGATTTTGGATATTGTGGGTTGGAAGAGGGTAGGTGAACAGACAGGGTTCAGGCAGGAGCTGTCCCAGCACAGAATCAGCGGTGGGGCAGTAAGGATATGTGTATGCACAGGGCAGGACAGGCAGATGGTGAAAGGGTGGGTTTGTTAGAAAGAGGAGAAGGTAATTCTGGAAAACTGAATTTACTTCTTTCAGAAATCAAGACATTATTGCTCAAAACAGTGCATTTTTCTACAACACCAGAGCAGAGTGAGAAATAACTTTACTTTCATTCAGGGTAACAGCTCAAGCTATTTTTCTGATGGACTAAAATAGCCGTGGAATGAAGGTACCAAAATCAAACTCTTATGACTGAGTCAGTCTACCTCTTCATTATTTTAATTATACTCTCTTATCAACAAATCCTGGCCTTTACTGTTTCAAAACAACTTGAGGCAGACACACACACAAAAAATAAATGAGCTCAAGATGGCTTTTAAAATCTAACATATGATTGGAAAATAAATACTTACACCGAATATTAAGACAACAAAGCTATAGATACTGCTAAAGTCTTGTTGGCTTTCAGCACATAGCTAGGACATAATAAATAAAACATTGGTCTTATTTTTTAAATTTGTGTGTCAATAATTTCTATTAACAGTTCAAAAGTAGCACACCAACATGAACTGTAACGACATTTTTTTATGTAGCGCTGAAGTCAGAAAATCTCCACTGAAGAAGTTGAGAAGCAAATTAACTATTCTGCCTTCTCCAAACTTGATACTTAAGAAAGATTAGCTTTTCTCTTGCTGTCTGAAATATTTGTTATTTTTTAAAAACTCATGAAAGGAAGCACATAAAAGAGCACAGTCACTGCCTTCTTTGGCAGGCAAGTGGCATTAGCCTGGACAGACTTGCTGGAATACCCTCAATGGAGGACTTTATAACACATGGAAACATTAGATTATATATATTCTGACAAAATGGTCTTTGGTGCACCAGAGCATCTTCTTAAAGCAATCCAACAAAAACATCCAAGTTTAAGTTTTCACAAACTTCTTTTCAAATCCCACAGTCCCAAGTTGACTTCCTTCATTCAACTACTCCATACATATTTATTTTTTGCCTTGTGGATGTACAAGAAATTGCACTGGGTGCAGTGTTCTCTTTAAGCACCATTTTCTCTAAAGCTATGTATTTGATTTAATAAGTACGTTATCTTTTTTTTTTTTACAAAGTGTTTCTTCTCCATGCAATCCTAGCAGATCATTCAAGCCTTATGTTGAAGGGAAGTGGTTTCATTGTTGGTTCAGTGATACCTTTACATTCTTTTCTCTGTGAGGGACAGCCTTGTGGGAGAGGTAGAGACTTTGGGAGAGGTGGGAGGCAGAAGTCCTGGGAGTTCAAGCGTGGAGAGTGGCCCTGTTAAGACACTAGTTGAGGAGCAGATGGGAAGGGTGAATGAGAGCAGGTTGCTGTGAACTGGGTTGAGAGGACAGAGGGCAAGGGAGCTAGGGACGGAGGGCACCCACAGGCCTAAAGTCGTAAGAGAGCAAAGGCCCCACAGTCAGACTACCAGGTTCAAATCCCAGCTTCACACTTACTGACTCTGTAACCTGGAGAAGTTACTTACCCTCTTCACACCTCTGGTTCTTCATGTATAAAATGGAGAAAAAAAATAGTAGTATAATAACTGCATCTACCTCACAGGGTTGTCATGAGAGTTAAATGGAGTTAAGACATATAAAGTACTTAGAATATTGCCAGGCATGTAGTAAGTGATCTATAAATTTTAGCCATTATTATGGTTATAAGTCCTCTTAAGAGAAGGGACATGTCGTCCGAGCAGTCAGTCTCAGTTGGGATGTATAGCATTGCCAAAGCCATTCCAGATTTCTTTCTCTGGGAAATGTTGTATATACAATCATACAAATTATGTCTTTAGCATACTTACATAATTGTTCCCCAATTATCATCTCTGTTTTCAAAAAAACAGATGTGTCTGCATGTTCTTAAAAGTAGCACCCACGGGATTTGTTCACACTGCTCCCATAGTGATGGCAGGAACTTCCCTCCTGATGAACAAGGTAGTTGGTCAGATTGTATTAAATGTGCTATACAAGCTTGTGGCCTGTGAAAGCAGCAACAAAAATCTTCTTGCTGGAATATAATTATATTGTCTCTTTTGAGTCCCTGAAATTGGCTCTTCGTGTCTACCCTGTGTCTTGCTGGTCCAGGGAGACTGGAATAAATTGGTGCAAGGAAATGTCTAGGTCCTTTAGAAGCCAGCACAAGGTTTTGTGAAGCTGCTGGTGGTTTTGCAACATAAGCATTCCTAATAACAAGTCCAGTGTTTAAAATTAAGGAGTTTAGGGATGTCTAGGTGTCTAAGCCAGTTGAACATCTGACTCTTGATTTCAGTTCAGGTCATGATCTCACAGTTTATGGGTTCAAGCCTGGTGTCCGGTTCTGCTCTGACAGTGCATAGCCTGCTTGGAAGTCTCTCTCTCTCTCTCTCTCTCTCTCTCTTCCTCCCTCTCTTTCTCTCTGTCCCTCCCCCGTGCTCACTCTCTCTCAAAATAAATAAACTTCAAAAAAAAATAAATAAGTAAAATTGAGTAGTTTAAGCCCAAAAGGAAAATAACACTGCAGTTATACTGAATTATTGAGGAATGAGATGGTCAATATGAGAAAAATTTTAGATAAATGAGGTTTGCAACTTTACATGCACAAACTAGTTGCTATTGTAACCATTTTGGATAAGAACATGTATAAGGAGTTCATTAAGGCTTTGAGATCCAAAAACATGGGCTTGAATCTAACATGTAACACTTCAATAGCTGTATAATCAAATTGTATTTATATTGTCTAAGTCTTAGTTCCCTCATTTGGAAAATGGCAATATTAAGTGCATCTATCTCATAGGGAAGCTATAAGAATAGATTCCTAGAAGTGCAGCTAGCATACAACATCATCTACATAGCAGAACATTGGAAGCACACTAAATGTCCAATAACAGGTGAATGGTTGAATCAATTATGGTATAGCCATATGATGTTCATTAGCTTAACAAGCCATTTCTTCACTGATGTAAAAGTAATCACAGACAATTGAGTTCCAAAACTATAAGGAAGTCTTAACTCTGTGGAGTAGAAATAATCATAATAACTAATATTTATATAATGCTTAGATGCCAGACCCTATGTAAGTCTTAACACTTTAACTACTTATTAAATCCCCAGAACAACCCTAAAGGAAAACTACTATTATTATCTATATTCATTTTACACATGAGACCAGTAGGGCAAAGTTAGATGTAAGAAACCTGACGAGGTAGAGGCACTTGGGTGGCTTAGTTGGTTGAGCCTCTGACTCGATTTCAGCTCAGGTCATGATCCCAGGGTTGTGGAGTCAGGATCAGGCCCCACATCAGGCTCTGCACTGAGCATGGAGCTTACTTAAGATCCTCTTTCTCTCTTTTTCTCTGACCCTCTCCCCTGTTTATGCACACACTCTCGTTCTCTCTCTAAAATAAAATAAATAAAAAAGACAGAGAGCGAAGAAAAGAAACACACTGTGTTAGCACATGGCCAGGCTAGAGTCAGGGTAAAAGAACTGGGGGACTTGTGTGCACTTAGGAAGTATCGTGGACTCCATATGGCCCCTCCAAGTCTCATCTGTGATTTCCTAGACAAATGTAGAAAGGCTTGACTATGTTGCAGATTAATAAAACACGCCATTATTACAACGTTGGCGTAATAGAAGCTGGCCTGAAATACAGATGGAAACTGCTGAACTTGGAATGAAAAGCCCTTCATGTACCAAGCGTGGCGGCCGAGGATTCTGCAAGCCCCAAGTCCAGTTGCAGACCACTCTGCCTGCCTGCTCTCGCTGCCTGCTGTTATTGAACACAAACTGTGACGTACTGAAGGAATCTGAGATAAATTTGTAAAACATCATGTCAGGTCCTTTCTAGTCCCAGTATCCCCTGGTGATCCAAGGTTGGGGTCTAAAAAATAGAACAGAACAGAGAAGAGGAAGTAACACCAAGTTGCCACAGATACATGTAGAGTGAAGGAGATATTTTTGTTTAAACGACAGACAGCTGAGAAACAGTTATTTGATCCCTGCTGCTTGAGGGACAGTAGGGAAAGAAAGGTATTTTTGTGATCGCTCTTCGGCGTTCCCTGTGTGGCTTGGTTCATACAGTCACAACAAAACCCAAGCTCTAATAATACATTGCAACCGACCACAGATATGTTGCAAGCATTATGCAGAGTAGCAACTAACATTCAGCTTCCTTTTGATTACTTCCAGGCCTGTGACATTTAGGATGCATTGCATTTCTTCAAACCTCAGAGAACTCACAGAGTCAACAGCATCTAATAATCATGTGCTGACTTAGAAACTGTAAGGAATTGGTGTCATTTATTTGTCTTTCATCACACTGAGGGTGAGAGGGTGAATGAATACCATATTAGGAGCCCAAAGACATGGGTTTTGGACTAAATCCAACCTTATCACCTACTATCTGTGTGACTTTGAATATGTCTCCTAATCTCTGTGAGGCCTCTGGCTCCCTTTCTCTAAAATAAGGATAGAGTTTTGGTCTTTGGAAGCCCTTTCAACTCAAATGTTCTGTGCTAGGTCATCATCAGTGAGTTCTGGCTAACAACAGCTTCAAAAGGGAATAGCGTTCACCATATTCCTCTGATTAAAATCAGAGAGCAGGAAGACCAAGAAAGTGGACATCCCCATTGACTGAGGATGGTTCGAATAGTTCTCGAAGTAAGCTGTGCACCCCTTTTACGGAAAGGAGAAGCGAGACTCTTAATGTGCATTTGAACATTTTGAATGTCTGTCGCCTGTGCATTGATTTGATTTTAAAGGTCTGTCTATAGCATCATCATACTCATAGTTAGTCAGTCATGGCATTATTGAGGAATATAAGCATGAATTTTTTTTTTTTTTCATCTCACCTATGTCTTTACTAAATTTTATTCTGTTGCAACATGCTTGAAAATGTGTGGTTTGTAGGTTTGGCCAACAAGTGCATACTTTTTGAGCAAACTAATATAACACAAAAGAGCGGTTTTCAGTGTTTCCTTGTCTGTGCCCTTCACTGTTAACTCTACCAAACCCCACAAACCATCACAAATGAACTGTTTGCCAAATGCCTGTTTCCCTAATCAGGAGGCAATGTGTCACTGACAGCCTTATGTGTACAAGGTCTCATATAGAGACTCGTGAGATGCATATCTGGATTTCTATACAGATTTTTTTTTTTTTTTTTACAAAAGTCTAACAAATTCATGTAGTCATACCTTAGGAAAAGAAGTGTGTTCGGTAGCTTGAGCCTGCTGCCCATACAGGCCCTGTGTGTCTGCTGTGAAAGACCAAATATCATCCCAGTGGACCTGACCTAGTTGAACATAAATACACCATTGAGGAGCAACTGGCTTCAGAATTAATAAAATTTATGAATAAATAGGGTGGCCTTGCAAAGTGGCTGAACTTGAAGTGCCTGTTAATTAATTTTTTAAAGCAATATAGCAGGCTTAGCTGCCCTCCTGATGACAAAATCTAGGAAATGAAATTGTATTCTAAAAGGCAGTTGGATGCCTTTCCATTTACATTTTACAAGATTAGAAAATGAATTTAACCCCAGGTTAAACTTGGGTGGCTCAGTTGGTTAAGCGTCCAACTTTGGCTCAGGTCATGACCTCAGGGTTTGTGGGTTCGAGGCCCGTGTCAGGCTCAGTGCTGACAGCTCAGAGCCTGGAACCTCCTTTGGATTCTGTGGCTCCCTCTCTCTCTCTCTCTGCTCCTCCCGTGCTTGTGTTCTGTCTCTCTCTCTCAAAAGTAAAGAAACATTAAAAAATATGAATTTAACCTATAATAAGATCATAATACAGAGCCTTATATTTTTTAATCAGATGCTGATCCAGCCTAGAAGCTGATGATTGTGGCTGGTTTTGCCATCCAAGTCATTTGGCATTTTCCTTTTTAATTTATAAGGTCTCTGAGAACATGGGAATGTGTTTGTAAATGCATCTCAATTTCAGTTTATGTTGTTCATACTCACTAGTTTCTCCAACCTGTTCCAACAACACAGCTCAATTTGCATCTGAAGTGATTACTTATTAAAATTTAGAGAGCTGGGCAGCGTCTGTGCTCCTGGACCTACTGGTGAAGCTCATTAAAGAATCAATCACCAATGAGGGCATTCATCCACAAGGGCTGGAAAGGAAGCACCCAGATCCTTACTTGAGAATATAATTCAGAAAAGAGGAATAGTTTTCAGTTCTTGCTCACTGAAGCTCAATTTTGAGAGGTAACCGTAAAAGATGAGGCTGAGAATTATAATTGGGTCTTTGGTATAGACAAATTGTACTGTGTCTTTTGATTTTTTTTTTTATTTTAAATTCCCCCTAAAAGGTCACTGGATACAAAGACAATCTGAATTTATTGAAGAGAAAGCTACAAAGCTGTTCCATGCAGCTCTATAGATGCCTATTTGGTTTTCACACCCTTTTGTCATCCAGTAACAAACAGACAAAATTGAATTCAATCTAAGAATTTCTTTACTATCTTTTAAAGATTTTCAAGGACTTATTTCCAAACAACAGTGAAAAAAATTTTCTAATTTAAAAAAGAAAAAACAAAGATCTCCACATTTGCCTCATTATATGGTATCTTTTCTGTATTCATAATGGCACATGTTAGAAGTACATTTCACCTAGATGAATGTAGACATATGGCCATAAGGATCTTTTCAATTCCCTTGCCTAGAAAGTGCGTTTTTGACATGGTGACCATTGCTGAATTCACACTAAAGCAACTCACTACCAAGCCGATTGCTATAATGTAGCCAGGACTAATGGCTCCAATGTGAACCCAGTCTCAATGCCATGTTGCATTTTGGGCTGTTTTCTAGGTAACTAATTAGGTCTCAATCTGATGTCTCAGTTTTGGGTTCCAAATCAGCCGAGTTCCCATGATGACATTGCCCCCCAGGTAATGGGGGTGTTGGCTCCTCTGATGCAAAGAGAGGCAGGACAGTGTGTGAATCCTGGGTCAGCCACTGGGTTCCTTTGCAAAGCACTTTAACTTCTTGGGGCATACTATTCTCATCTTCAAAATAATGTTGAAAAAATAGTATCTCATAAGTAAGAAACAAAGCCATTTTGTAGAAGGTAGTTGGTTTTTCTCACTTTACAATATTAGAAAATATACTTAGTTCAAAAGGAGATAATAGTGTGGAACCTGATTTTTTTTTTTTTGAAAGATGGTGATCTAGCCTCAAAGCTGATAATTGGGGCCACTTTATACAATGCTGATGTGAATTAAATAAATTAACTTTTGTAAAGTGAATAGAATAGTACCTAGCACATAGTAAACATTTTGTTTGTGTTAACATAAACTCAGATGGATACTTACCACAGTAGAGGAGGCCTTTGCAGAAGTCCTAATTGAGAAATAAAATACTAAACAAAATGTTTAAGCTCTTTAAAATTTCACTTTACCTGTCAGCCATGGTGCTATTCACCTTACTTCCATTATCTTGTTAAAGACTACATGATTTCTTGAGCAACATGTATTTTCCTCTGTTAGAGAGGAATTAAGTGGGGCACCCGGGTGGCTCAGTCAGTTAAGCATCCATCTCTTGACTTCAGCTCAGGTCATGATCTCACAGTTTCTTGAGTCTGTGCCCTGCATTGGGCTCTATGCTGACAGCATGGGGCCTGCTTGAGATTCTCTCTCTCTCTCTCTCTCTCTCTCTCTCTCTTTCTCTCTCTGTGCCCCCTCCTCTGGTTGCACTCTCTCTGTCTTTCTCAAAATAAATAAACTTTTTTAAAAAAGAAATTAAGCAATAAGTATTGAAGGAGTAGGTATTTTCCATTTTTATATGTAGACCCAATATCCATTAATAAAAGTTACATTTCACTTTTAAAATATACACATTATACCATCATGCCGTATTCCTTTCAACTTTTGAAAAGTCCTCTCATTTGGTAATATATTTTTTGTTTACCCATTTTGGGAGGTAGATAGCATAGAAGCATAGATATTATTATTTCCAATTTACAAATGAGGACACTGAAGTTTTGTGAAACTGAGGTGAAGTGATCATCCAAGATCATAAAGCAAGTTCATACTCCAAGGCCACAGTCATACAGACCTCGATTGGGCTGGGCCTCCATCACAGCCCCTGGACTGCTTCATCACACATCTGCTGAGCAGTCATTTCCAAGAGCTGAATAAAATCACCAGCTTTGCATGATTTCTAAAGTTATTGATTGTGCCCCTCTTCTTCGTTCATCTTGTGGATAATAAATCCTTCCATTTAAAGACAAGAAGAATTCAGTGTTCAGCTGTGGTCTGCTACACACATGTCCACTTTCCTTACATTTTCTTTGAACAGAACACAGTAAAATCTATTGTACAGCTCACCGGCGTGATATCGCTTTGATAGACACTGAGTGACCTAATATACACACTCCAGTGTACTCTAATCTGTGGTCTCCCAG
Organism: Hyaena hyaena; assembly: GCF_003009895.1. Lineage (NCBI taxonomy): Eukaryota > Metazoa > Chordata > Mammalia > Carnivora > Hyaenidae > Hyaena > Hyaena hyaena. The sequence continues at coordinate 427,190 of NW_024080990.1, read as the reverse complement.
CTCCCACTCGGCAGGAATTCTGAGATGTTGATGGAACCCCGTGATTTAACAGAGCAGCCGGGCTGCCCTTTCACCCTTCACACTGGTTCTGACAGCTGCCTGCCATGTGTAGAGAAAACCTCACAGGCTGAACCCTGTCACAGAGTAAAGGTCCTTGAATAAACATACAAGCATGATCATGCTACCGCTCTAGAATTAAACTGCTTTTTTAAAAACTGAATTTGCAGCAGGGAAATTTTAGAGCTGAAGATCGGTAGCACCCCCAAAGTGTGCCAAGTAACTTCCCCCTTTAAAAAGTAAAACAAAATAACATACACAGGAAGCCTGGTCTTGTCCACACTTATTTGAGTAAGTTACCCATCTTTTTCAAATGGATTAAGCCAGTTTGCCATTACCTGGATTTTTCCACTCTGAAAAGTAACAAGCCTGCCAGAAATGATGTGCAGAGCCTCCTGGGTTAGTTAGGAAACTCGATTTGTTTTTAAGCTATCAGTTTAATCCATACTGCCTTTTTCCTTTTATCAGGATATTCTTCAGGTAGAAAAGAATGGAAGGAGGCTTTAGGCATGACTACTATCCTAAATATAAAGTTGGTTAAAAAAAAAAAATCCCTACTCGGCCCAAATAGCATTGTGCTTTATAATTTATTCTTTTCACATACAGTATCCTGCATTATCATGGCTAATGTTTTCCTGCTGAGCTGCCATCATCTTTTGTCAAGCTGTCAGGGTATTAAATTGATGTACCTTCCACATTTGGATAGAGGTCATTATCCTGTTGCCTGGTTGCATTGCCTCTGCTGAGCAGGTTAACTGCTTGAGGTCTTTCATCTAGATAAATGTTTCGCCAGCACTTTTTCTCTATGATGACATGCGCTGTTCCTTAGAGGTCAGATAGTGATGTTATGATAAGTTGTTCCCTGTGTGTTCACAGATATGGAAAAGACTGTAGTCAAACTTCATCATAGGCCTAAAAATAAGGATAAATGCTCATTTTAGTATATTTCTCCCCCTAATTCTGTGGTGCTTTACAACTGTGTACCTACATACTACTTTTATATACAGAGAAAATGTTTGTTCTTAAGTGTTTTATTGTTCAGTATAATGAATGATTCCAGTAAGTGTGCCAAAATTAGTGCTGATGACAGTGCAAATAAATGACTCTGTGTGTGTGTGTGTGTGTGTGTGTGTGTGTGTGTAAGACCATATGCATTATAAATTTGGAGGTTTTCTAATATAAAATAACATTTAGAATAGTTTGAAGACCACAATAGTAATACTGTCCACATAGGAAGACAGTTTTTAAGTGGGAAGATACAGTTAGATCCTTTCACTTTAGTGAAAATTGAATTGTTAATTAAAAAAATAATTTTAGGGGCACCCAGGTGGCTCAGTTGGTTGAGCCTCCAACTTAGGCTCAGGTCATGATCTTGCACTTTGTGAGTTCGAGCCCACATCAGGCTCTGCGCTGACAACCCAGAGCCTGGAGCCTGCTTCAGATTCTGTGTCTCCCTCTCTCTTTCTACCCCTCCCCCACTTGCATTCTGTGTGTCTCTCTCTCAAAAATAAATGTAAAAATTTTTAAAAATAAAAAAAAAAAACAGTTTAATTGCTTGTGTTTGAATTTTTTCTTCAGAGAGAGAAATATATTTATTTGAGGGACAGTTGGGGAGGGGTTGTATTTAATTTTTTATAATGTAGAATATACCAAATAAAAAGGAAAAATGATTTTAAGTAATATAACCAAATAACTTTTTTAAAAAACTTGTTTCTAAATTCCCCAGTTTTTAATCCAATTTTTTCCCATTTATTTTTACTCTGTTAAAATACACATAAAATTTACCTACTTGACCATTTTTAAGTGTACAGTTCAGTGGTATGAAATACATTCACAAACCATTAACCACCATCCATCTCCAGAACTCTTTTTTTTTTTAAGTGGTTTCCCAACTGAAGCAGTCTTCCTCTCCATTGCTGCCATGACTAGTGTTATATGAGCAAAAGGCCTTTTTTTTTTTTTGAGCAAATGAAATAGTTTTTTAAATATTTTTTTTAACATTTATTTATTTTGAGACAGACAGAGTGTGAGTGGAGGAGGGGCAGAAAGAGAGGGAGACACAGAATCCAAAGTAGGCTCCAGACTCTGAGATGTCAGCACAGAGCCTGACGTAGGACTCAAACCCTTGAATCACGAGATCCAAGCTGAAGTTGGACACTTAACTGACTGAGCCACCCAGGCGCCCCTAAATCTTTTTTTTTTAATGCCACTTTAAACTATAGTCTCCTTTGAAATCTAAACATATAATGACACATGGAATTAATAACATCCTTTATGCTGTATAATTTAGCCAAACTGCCCAATTTTAATCTTTGACTAACTTCATTTTATATTTAGTCTCTTAAAAATATAGTTTCTTTTTTTTTTTAATTTTTTCTTTAATGTTTTTTATTTATTTTTGAGAGTCAGAGAGAGACAGCACAAGCAGGGGAGGGTCAGAGAGAGAGGAAGACACAGAATCTGAAGACAGGCTCCAGGCTCTGAGCTAGTTGTCAGCACAGAGCCCAACATGGGGCTCAAACCCACTAACCGTGAGATCATGACCTGAGCCGCAGTTGGATGCTTAACTGACTGAGCCACCCAGGTACCCCTAGTTAGTTTGTTTCTTAATGCATCCTATTATTTTCAACAAGTGGCCTAGATTTTAGGTTGTTGCTTTATTACTAAGAGTAAGTTACGTACAGTCTACAAATTTTTTCATGGAACAAACTAAGTCCTGCCTAGAGGGACCATCTTATTATTGAACTTGAAGTTAGTGAGGTCAAATGCACTGATAAACTTTTTCATTTATTCACTGTGATGTTGAAACAAACATGAGTGAGACAGTGAGAACTACCTTCAGCACAAGATTCTGTATTCCCTTGGGGCACCTGGGTGGCTCAGTCAGTTAAACATCTGACTTTGGCTCAGGTCATGATCTCATGGTTCGTGGGTTCGAGCCCTGCATCGGGCTCTGTGCTGACGGCCAGCTCAGAGCCTGGAACCTGTCTTTGGATTCTGTGTCTCCCTCTCACTCTGACCCTCCCCTGCTCTCTCTCTCTCTCTCTCTCTCTCTCAGAAATAAATGAAAAACATTAAAAAATTAAAAAAAAAAAAAAGATTCTGTATTCCCTTTTCCATCCAGCAATTATGTCACCATCAGTGCAGTGGCCCAAACTGGAAAGCTCAGCACCCTCCATAACATGCCCTGTCTCTTTACCAGGCATGGAATGAGCCACCAAGGCCTGTCAGTCCTTTCTAAATATTGTCTTAAAATCCATTTGCTTTTCTATATTCCTCCTTGTCTTCTAGCCTTAGTTGAGGCCCTCTTTCTTCCTCATCTGCTTCCTTAATTGTTTTTCTGCCTCTAGTTACTCCTACTCCTGTTTCTCACCACCATCCATTGTCCTCACAACTAAGAGAGTTTTCTTTTCAAACACCAATCTGGTCAGTCACTCCCCACTTAGAAATGTTCTAGTCAGTCCCACTGACTGGAGAATATAGAGTCCTACATAATCTGTCCCTGATTGGTCTTTCCTACTCTTCAAAGTAGTATGAATCTGCCTGTCTACACCCAGACTTTTTCCCAATTTCCTATTCTGTCCCAAAATTCATCTTCTTGAGAACACCTGCTGCTTCGTTCTTATAATAAATACTGTTCTTCCAGGGATACACCAACTAACTTGGGGAAAGAGAAGCCATCCTCATCTACCTTACTAAGTAAGAAATAAATTTCCAATAAAAGTTTAGGTTTATTTTTATAAATATTTATATTACAAATGTATGTATTTTTATAATTATTTTCAATGTTGTAATATTATGTCACTTTGATCAGTTTTCTTGGGAAATTTTTGACTAAATTAAAATTCCTGTACGTATTTATGTTATAGAGTATGATAGAGTAATAAAGACGTTCTAGGAAAAGGATGAATTATATTAGGATAAAATTCTATTAAGGAAATGCAATGGAAGTATAAGATAATGAGAAAAATGTATGATATAAAATTTCCAACTGTTAAAGAATTATTTATTCATGTACTTTTTAATGGAGTATGGTAGATCCAATATAGTTATAGCCCACTGGATCCACTTTAAAGAATGATACAGAATCTTCAGCTTCAAATGTCAGCATTTTTAATAAGCCAAACACTACATCCTTTGCTACTGTTGAAATTTATGATAGGGGCACCTAGGTGGCTCAGTCGGTTAGGTATCAAACTCTTGATTTCGGCTGAGGTCATGATCTCACAGTTTGTGGGACTGAGTCCTGCATTGGGCTCTGCACTGACATCACAGAGCTTGCTGGGGATTCTCTCTCCCTCTCTCTCTCTACCCCTCTCCCCCCTCAAGATAAATAAACATTAAAAAAAAAGAAATTTATGATAAAAATATACTATTTCAACTTTAAAATGTGCAGAAGAATATGTAGTTTAACGAAACCACTTATGGAGTGGTCAAGCAAAAAAGGATGAAGTCTATTAAAATGACCAGATTGCAGTCCTAGAAATGCAACACAAATGTATGGAATGTTGACTGCCTAGACCTTTGAAATTGTTTCTGATTTCATTGTGGTTGTTGTGCACCATTATTTTACTTTAGTTTTATAAAAGTTTTCCAAGTAGGCAAATTCACTTTCCTCCCAGTTATGCCAACCAATAAGTATTATCCAAAGGCTAATCAGTGACCATCTAGGACACAAGTATTCTCCATATCCCTGTAGCTGGGCCCAAGTCAAAGGACCTCACTGATGTCCAGTGGATACAGAACTTACTGGATTTTTTATGTGCTTTCCCAACTTTATTAATTCCTGTCCTTGCTACTGACCTAGAATGAAAGAGTCTGGGGCAGGGGTTCAGTGTGATTTGGATTTAGAATTGTATATTTGAGAAGTCAGTACCATCCAACATTGTCATTAAATTTACAACTTTATATCCTTGAATTATTTTTATTGCACTCAAATACCAAGAATTCATAACCATTTAGTTAAATGGGTAAGAGGATCATTTGTAATGGATCCAGTCTTCAGATTCTCCTTGTCAGCTGAGATACAAAAAGACAATCATATGATTAATTCAACTAGATCTCCTCCTCCTCCCAGTAAACATCATAGGTGTTACCATAAATAAAGGTGCTTTACTAGATGCTGGGGATGAAAAATGCATTACAAATCCACAGCACTCCTGCCTTCAAGGAGTTTACTTAGTTTTGATGAAAAGTTTAATAATGCAGTTCATACCATAGCTTTTAAGTGGTCATTAAAGTAGTATTTATTATTTATGCTATGCCTTTCATTAAGTGAAAGAAACAAGTTGCAAAGCAGCAATGTATAGTACAACTACATTTCAGTAACTAAACTACACTCTATATGCATAGAAATAAGACAAAAATATAAGCAAAATGTTAACAGTGTTTTTCTCTAGATCAGGTAGAATTATGGGTGACTTTCCTTGCCTTTTGTGCTCTTTTGTAACTTCTACAATGAGCAGATCCTTTTAGTAATAAAGCCGTTGTCATCAGGCCTGGAGATTACAGAGGTTTTAGGTATGAAGCTATGGACTATGAACAAAAGAACAGACTATGAAGATAAATGGGAAAACCTGATTCAAGTATTCTCTGGCGACCAAGCCATTATTGCTGGGAAGCCAGGAGGGACTGGAGACAGACGTGAACCATCTGCCATGAAGCTCTCATGCGGCACACACTTGGCCTTGGTCATGCATAGCACACAGGAGTGAGTACCTGATGGCAGGCAAGTAGGGTCTACATTTACTGCCCTCGTGCCCCATTAACTGTGGCCTCTGTCCAAGATTTCCTTTAGTTTTTCCCATTGCTGAAAAGTATTTTTCACTTTTGCACTCAGGGGCTTAGGAGGTAGGAGGCTGGAGTAGAAAGAACTTGGTCTTACCGTTAATCTGGTTTCAGCCCCACAAACTAGATCATCTGTAAAGTTCCTTAATGTCCTCAGTTTCTATCAGGAAACATCTTTCAGATGAGGATTGTGCCACCTGTCATGCCTCCTTAAGGAGAATTTGAGAAAACCAAAAGGAAAAAATGTAGATGGAATGCACTTCTTTTTTTTTTCCCCAAGGGAAGACCTATAGAAATTATAATAGATCACATTAGAAAATCTAACTTTACATTGAGAAATTATCCAGAGACTCTGGTTTTACTGACATTTTAACCAGATCTTACTTCCCTGAAAAGGCTGAAGAATAAATTTTGCACCAAAGAGGGAAAGCGTGCACACATTACCCTCGCTCAAAGTGCAGCTTTTCCACAGCGTATCTGTTTACACGTGACAAGTAAACACCAGCTCTGAGGTTCACACTGCAAACCTCTAATGCTTAGTTGACTTCTAAGGAATTTAATCAAGCTACAGGATATATGATTCAAAGGCATAAAAAAAGTAATTAAGAAAAAATCCCTCTATGACAAGGAAAAGGCAGATTGTTTCCATTAATTTTATGAGTAATTTTGTTTTTGTTGGCTGAAAACGAAACCCAGGAGGGGGGTGGTGCACAGTGGGAGGGAGGACTTACTGGAACAGCACAAGGTTTGTGTCACAGACGTGCCTTAGTACACAGTCACATAAACACACGTGTGCATACAGACCGGCCGCCACAACTGCAGATACTCAAAGCTGGGCTCTCCCCTTCCCAAGCCGGCTTCCCCTCCCAGCTTTTCTCTCCTGGCCTGTGGTCCTGTTCTGCTCTGCTCTCAGTGGCTCTGCTCTTCTTTGCTCTGCATTTCCTATCAGCCTGTGAGACCCTTGTGTCTTTGCTTTGAACCTGCTCTTGAATTTCTCTGCTTTTCTTCATTCTCTCATCTCACACCTGTATTTCTGGAAGTGTGTCTCTGGACTCCACTAACCAAAGGCCAAACATTTATTGAGTGCTTGCCACGACTACAAGCTCCCCCTTGTTCCCTTCCACCCTGATGGTAACACATAATAAGTCTTCCAAAATGCTGTTTGCATCATGTCATTTCCCTTCTCAGTAATCTACACTGACCCTTTATTTCTTTCTGCCATTAGTCTAGCCTCTTCTGTTTGGATTTCAACATCCTTCACATTCTGATGCCATCCTCCTAAACCCCCGAAGTCCCACTTCCTCTGCTGAGATCATTCTCTATCTCCGTGTTTCATTCATTTATCCATTTTATCCACACTAATTTATTGAATATCTGATATATATATATATATACGTATATATATATATATACGTATATATATATATGCAAGGCACAATGCTAAGTGCCTAATATTAAAATATAGTTCCTTCCATTAGAATCTCCAAAAGTCAAAAGGTTGGAAATATGTCAGGGAACAACATAACATGATATGGTCACGGTTCCCTAATGGTTTGTACAATGTGCTGGGTCAGTTAGAGAGAGGAAAGTGACTGCTGATTCCTCCTGAGGCAAGCTGACAGTTTTGTCCAGAGGGGCCAAGGAAATTGTCCAAAGGGGGTCAAGACCAGACAAAGAAAGAGGAAGAGAAAGAAAGCTCAAAGTCAAAAACTAGTGTGCCTGCCTCATACTCAAAACCTGATCTAAATCCCATGAACAGGAATAGAACTTCAAATGGAGAAGGAGTGAAGAGTCAGAATGGGAGCACGTGAAGACAAAAGGGTAGATCCTGGACAGTGAGTGACAGCAGTATCAGAGTGTGGAGGGCTCATCTTTATTAGATGGTAGGTATTTGTCATAGAAACACTGAACTGTTGGGATGAAGGCAGTAATGAAATCCAACACATGGAAGTGTTGTATTACTATGGCTTAAGCACAAAATAGGTGTTGAAAAGGGTTCTGATGAGACAGGAAAGTGGGGTTGATACTTAGAAAAGTTTTGATGGCCTGCTCCAAGCACATGGATTTTATCCTGTTTGCAGTTGGGGGTGGAGTCATAAGAAAGGGGGTTGGCCAAGAGGCAGGGTTCAAGCAGGTCAAGGGTGAACTCATGACTGACTCTCGAAGACACAAGTTCTAGAGAGGAACTAGGAGAAGGACACATCTTTTTCTAATTTGTATAAAGGCACACCTATATTGCACATGGTAACCCTAATTGTCCTCTGTATTTTAGGGAAATGACTCTAGCAACAGATGTTTGTTCGTGGATTCAGTTAACATATATTGAGCACTTCCTATATTGTAGACACCATTGTAGACGTTGAGGATTCAGTGGTAAATAAGACAGACACATCTCCACCCTTGAAGTCCAGACAAAATAAGCAGTGATGTTAGAAATCAAAGAACTACTTACAAAGCTGTTGCCGTCCCTTGACCTTTCTTTATCCAATTCATCCACCCTATAAAGCCCACTTCAATTTCATCCATCTTCCCCAGAGCTTCTACTTTAAAACTTTTCTTAAAAACTCTGATACTCAACTTTTTTTTTCTGATTACATAAATAACATGTTTAATATATAAATTTTAAAATGATAGAAGTACATAATATAAAGAGAACATATTCCATAATCTCACCCACTAAATAAAACTACTTTCCATTAGTATAATGGAATAATGGAAAGTCTAATATATTACTTCTGTACAACCACTGATGTATCATTGTCAACATCATCCTCATCTTCATCATTATAAAATGGGCAAATTACTCTCTTTGTACCTGGAGAGAGCACAGAATTCTGTTTTACAACTTTATTGAAATATAGTTCACAGAGTATAAAATTCACCCATTTAAAGTATGCAGTTCAGCGGTTTTAAGTATATTCAGTGTTGTGCAAACATCACCACAATCTTAATTCCAGGACATTTCATCATCCTAAAAAGAAACCATGTAGCCATTAGCTATTACTCCCCATTCCCATATCCCTACATCCCCCGTTACCCCAGACAGCCACTAATCTACTTGCTGTTGCTGTGGATTTGAAATTCTAGACATTTCACATCAATGGAATTATATAATATATACTCTTTTGTGACTGGCTTCTTTCACTCAGCATAATGTTTTCAGGGTTCACCCCTGTTGCAGCATGCATCAGTATTCTATTTCTTTCTTTTCTTTTTTGTTTTCAGAGTAATACTCCATTCTGTTTTTATACGACATTTTATTTATCCATTCTTCAGTTGACAGACATTTGGGTTGTTTCCACTTTTTGGCTATTATGAATAATGTTGCTATGAACATTAAGTGGCTGCATTATTTAACATTCCCACCAGCAATGTATGAGGATTCCAGTTCCTCCACATTCTCATAGGCTTCCTTTGAAAGAAGGAGCAGACTCTGCTCTGGAACAGAAAGCTCTCATGTAGGCTGGATGGCTGCTAATTGTCCATTCACTGCCACACTGTATATAAAAGTTTAGTCTTCCAAGTTTATGGTAAAGTCTGAAGAGCTGCTTTTGATTGAATCCTTCTCTTTGGGGAAAAAACATTTACATGGAGTAATGTTGCTCACCAGAGGGACATATTTGACTATAGCCTTTCATTCAGCAATCACACAAATCCAAAGGTAAATTTATGTGTGTGTATTTTCTTTAAATTCTGAGACAAAGAGCCTGAATTTAGATATAAAGAGTTCTGGACTATTACTGACCCCAAAGAATCTGTGATAACTAAAACATTATCTTTAAGGGTTATTTGGTCATACCCTTTAAGGGAAAAATATGCACATGAGATTTTATATTACTGAAGATTAACACTCCTGAAAATAACAGAAGTACAATAGATCTGCAGGAGGAATTACCTTCAAAAACAGGTTAAAGGTAAAATATTAGCTTGATTAAAGCATGAGAATGGGATAAGGATTAAATAAAACATTGATAGAGAACAGTTAATTTATTAAAAACAGTACATAATTATGTCTATGTCATCACATCTCTTTAAAACTTTCTAATTCTTTTAAACATAGTACTCTTGGTCCTTATAATAACTTACTCCATTTTTATTTGAAAATATAGTCAAATACTATTAAGTACTCCTCTGGTAAGCTCTTTGCCATATACCCCAATGAAGACATCCCTCTCTTTTTTCATTTTGCAGTTAAGATGCATGAGAATCAATAACAGCTGCTTCAGTGTTAGTTTTAGACCCAAACTTTAGTGATGGCAAATGTCACAAGGAATATGTGGCAATCTTAATACAGATAGTCAGCAACTTCTTACAAATATATTTATTAACAGGGTAATGTTCCTTTCACCATTAATCCCATAATTCTCCTCCTTTTTATTATGAAGTATCACTCTTATTTGTTAAAGATTGTCATAATTTTCACATCAGGAAGAATAAGGGAACCAGCATCTATCAAGTGATCCCTGAGTTATGACACTTACTGTCTCAGATTGTAATTTTTTTAAGAAATTTGATTCCCCATATTTAAATGAAGATTTTAAAGAGTGCCATCTAAATGTTTCTTATGTATTTAAACTCATACTTATGATTATTGATGATGAACAGTATAACAAAGTGGAAGTATTAATCAACTCTTGATAGACTTGAGAAGAAGAAGTAGTAGAGACTAGTGTTTATCTCTTCCCAAACTAAGCAACTGAAAGCAATATCCAAACAACACAGAGTCCTCACTGTTGGTGGAATTCCCTAGAGTTGTACTCACTTGTCAGTTTCTTCCCCCGGGATTCTGAGTTCACCATCTAAGTGTGTGTGTAGATATATAGATAAGAGATAGATAGATAGATAGATAAATAGATAGATAGATAGATAGATAGATAGATAGATAGATAGATAATAGCAACATAGGAAGCATACCACTATCATGTTTAGAATAAGAATTTCAGAATCTCTAGTTAAAGTTTTAAATAAAAATTACCAATTCCAAATCTTTTGACTTGTAATGACTCTATGCTCATTACATAATATGGTTATAAAGAAATAGTCTTTGGATGAAGACAATAATTCCATTGCTTTATTGCCTCATACCTCAAAATAAGGTGTAACTATGGAACATCAGAATATCATTATGCTGTGTAATTGTTGATCACTTTAGAGATAAGAGATTCAAGCCTAGTTTCCTTTCTGTAAACAAGAGGGTATCAGTAAGAGCATGTTAAATTTAATGGGTTCATTTTTAATTTAGTAATGACCAAAGAGTCTTAAAGTATTTTCTTTTTTCATACATGTGTTTTATGTGTTTGTAGTTAAAGAGGTTGAGTAATATTTGCCACTCATGATTATTTCTATCTTGATATCCTATCTCTTTTTTTCTTCTTTATAATTTTAGTTCATCATTAATGCCTTGAATCGATATCATTACCAAAAAAATCAGAAAATAATTCAATTTGGATATACAGTGTTAAGCATAAAACATATTTTGCTTCTTCCTTTTTTTCTAAAAAATTTTCTCTTAAACATAAGGATATGTAGCAAAGCTTTAAACAATGCTGATCAACTAAGCCAAGTGTCAAACAGGTCTAGTTTTTCATTGCAGTTACCAAATATTACTGTCTCACCCATCTATAGTTATGAGGTCAGTAGTTATTCATCACATTTTGTGTGTGTTAATAACACAAGTAATTAATAAATATGCTCTTATTGAAAAGCATCCAGGAACGCCTGGCTGGCTCAGTTGGTTGAGCATCCAACTTCAGCTCAGGTCATGATTTCACTGCTTGTGGGTTCGAGTCCTGTATCGGGCTCTGTGCTGACAGCTCAGAGCCTGGAGCCTGCTTTGGATTCTGGGTCTCCCCTTCTCTCAGACACTCCCATGCTCATGCTCTGTCTCTCTCTGTTTCTCAATAATAAATAAATGTTTTAAAAAATGAAAAAAATGGGGAAAAAAAGTATCCAAATAACACATAAGCATACATAGTAGAGCTTTAAAGTTTCCACCCTACAGAAAATCTTGATCTCTTCCCAGACATGGCCACTTTTAACAGTTGGTATGTATCTTTCCAGGCCCCTTTTGACGTACATGATCTCTCATGCTTATAATTTCAAAAAGATACTATTACCTGAATTTTACTCAGATTCAAATTATATTAACTTCAGTTTACCCAGCTGAGAATGATATTCATATGAGAATCCCAGTTTTTCCACCAGATACCTGGAAACTTTTCTCTTGCCAGAAGGAAGAAACACAAGCAAAAACAAAACACTCTAAAGCTTGGCAGATGTATCCAGTACTACTATTCACTTAACATAAAAGCATGGATTTTCTTACATGACTTGTAGTATTTTTCTCATTACCTTCTCAAATTCTGTTCTGTTACCTTTCGGAAGTGAACATTCTCTCCTGCCTATATCATTTAAGAGCTAACTGTTATCACAATAGAGTTAGAAAGAGTATGGGATTGGAGTAGTAAAATCTGGGTGCAAGTTCCAACTTTGCCACTTACTAGTAGTGAGTCCTTCAGCAAATTAGATATATTTTCCATCGTTCTTTTTCCCTATTAGAATACAGAATGGCAAAACCAACCACCTCACTAGGATTGTTTTAAAGAGTTGGTAAGTTGCAGTCTTTATCAGAGAACTTATGATCCAAATTAGACATTATAGGCATGTATCTTTCAGGATAGGTTAGGTTTTGCAATGGCTTACCATAACAAATGTTTATTTCTTACATTGTATGTCTAATATGAGTCATCAGGGGCTCTGTAAGAGACACGGGCTAACAGAAGCTACATCTCCTCATGTCCCTCCTCAGTCATCGTGACAGGGGGAAGAAATACGATAAATACTGGCCCTTCAAGCAACCACGTGGATGTGCACATTTCATTGGTCAGAACAAGTTGAGAGTCCATGACTAACTTCCAGGGGAGACAGGAAGTGCTTTCCATCGAGGGTACCGAAGACTGAGAGATGGAAACTACCATATAACACACTAATGATTGCCACAGAAATGTTAGCACACATTAGAGATAACATAAAATATTTCTAAAGAAGGGTGAAAAAGCATTCCTGTTATTTTCTTTGATCCCAGAGATATTCAAAAATGATTTCCAAGGGAGGAAAACAAGTCTGGGGGCAAAAATGAGAGCCTTGTGTGAGTGTCAAGCATGGAAGTAAACATAGGTCAAAGACTTCAATAAGAAAAGAAAGTGAGGGAAGAAATAGTGTCAAAGTGAAACCAGCTGGGTCTCACATGTGTCTAGAGATCAAACCCCATGCTGCTAGGTCTGAAGAGGGTTGCAACTGCAGCCCGAGTGAACTCTCCTCAGTCCTCTGTACATCATCACATGTGGTATGTCCCATGCAGGTGGTTTCATAGCCTCTGGATTCCACCTTTGTGCTCAAATCCTAGTAGTAGGAGCTGGTCTCACTGGTGTCTCGTCTCATTGTTGACATTGTGTTCTTGCTTTGGGCCTTTGTTGAGGCTTCACAAGCCACTAAAACAATCATAGCAAGGTTTTCTATCCCTCCATTGCCTAAGAACCTCTGAAGAACATCCTGTTTTCTTGCTTCTTAAAAGTAAAGGAAGTGTGGGGCGCCTGGGTGGCTCAGTCGGTTAAGCGTCCAACTTCGGCTCAGGTCATGATCTCACAGTTCGTGGGTTCGAGCCCTGCGTCGGGCTCTGTGCTGACAGCTAGCTCAGAGCCTGGAGCCTGTCTTCAGATTCTGTGTCTCCCTCTCTCTGACCCTCCCCTGCTCATGCGCTCTCTTTCAGAAATAAATAAAACATTTTTTAAAAATTAAAAAAAATAGTAAAGGAGGTGAGCATCCCTATTATTTAAAAGAAAGACATATAAATGGAAAAAGTTTAGATTTCATTATGCTGAATCCAGTTTTTTCTTAAACTTCCTCTACTTTGGCTTAATTGTAGAAGGGTTTTGAGTTTGCAAGATGCTTAGGATCTCATCTCTATATGTTTAGAATTTCTCTTCAGAATATTCCTTTAAGAATTTCACAAATTGTCATTCAAATGGTGTGTATGTGTGTATGAGTGCATTAATGAAAGGGAGACTAAAGGAAAAAGAAATGCAAAGCTTCAAGAAGGGGAAATGAGGAATGGCCTTGTTGCATTGTTGCATCTGATCAAGTACAAAACTATGGTCAAAATGTATGGATAATTTGATTTTGAAACTCTTAGTCTCTTCTTTATTATTACTCAAGGAAAGAAATGGTATAAAATTAAGTTGTATAAAAGTAAAATTATGTGGATCAGAGAACTAAAGTTATTCCCTTGAATACTCAAACCAGCAAGTCCATCAGTGGGAAGGAGCAAGGTAGAGAGAGAGTTAGGTGTGCTTGCTGGGAAAAGAGTCATCCCTGACTCCACATTTTCCTTTTCTCTCCTTAATGGGTTCCTGAAAATCCACAGGCTCTTTTGGGCTCTCAGTGCTACCATGCCAGGTCCCAGAGAGACACCATAAACCATAAACCTTCTGTGTCTCCCAGCAAAGAAGAGCAAATAACTCATGTGCCTAGGATGAACAGGGTGCAAGTGTAGATAGAGTTTAACCAAGAAGATGAAAGTGAGCAAGGGTCCATAGTATACCAAGCTTCCAGACCAAGTTCTGGTATGCCACAGTTCTGAAATGATAGAGCCAAAGTAGGACCACAGAAGGCAGATCAGTCTGTACAGAGCAGATAGAGAAGACCACGAGTTGGTCTTCTGATGATAAGAAAAAACACTGTGGTTGGTAAGAAAAACAAAACTTTGTCCAGAGCATAGGGATATGAAATATTTCTCTAAAGCTGCAGCTTTCTCAACCATAAAATAGAAAATGCCTGCCTTTTGCAGGTGGGGACCAGGGGCACAATAAAATCCTCTCTAACTGCTTAGGTGAGTCCTCAGAGAGGATCATTGTTTGCAGTCCTCTCTGAGAGGGAAAACGTAGGTGGCTGTATTAGAAACAATGGCAAATTCTTGGCTGATGCTATTTTTTTCCTTAAAAGGAAAAATAACAGTTCAGGGTCATTGACAAAGCTATGAGAAGTTCTCAATAATTTTTATTTTCACAATGATAAAATAAATACAGCATATGAAATAAAGTGAAGAATGGGCACAATGGAATTAGTTTCCATTTATCTGTCATCCTCCATTAATGTTGGTACATCACTGATAATGACTTTAATAGACAAGAAAAAGGATGAAGAATGAAGGATTGTGTGTGGGGAAAAGAGTCTTTAACTCAGCTCCTCATATTTCTGAGGATCATCTATTTAGATCCCTAGTTAACTCCCTGTGCAGGATCCACAGCTCTCATTTATGCTTCTCTTGCTGGCAGTTGCCTTCAGCAGACAGAATGGTCCAGGTTCCATCTATCTTGAAGGAAACACAACCCAGAGACTGAGATTTTTGGTTTGTTTTGATTTCATTTGGTTGGTTGTATTTTGATCATCGAGGGAGCGTGTAGGAAATCATGTAAGCCTTATTCTTCTTAACAGAAGTCTCCCTAGACTGTGCCGCTTGTCCAAAAGGAATTATCTTCAAGTACTTAACTTTCACAGAGGCTATTTCCTCTGCAGTATGTTCTAAAATTATGGCAGATGATGGAAATGCTCCTTGATGGTTCAACATTCTGACAATCTAATCCTGAGGTCCTTGACTGGGGTCCCTGGACCTATTAATGGAATTCACAAAGTCTGTGAGCCAACTTAGACTGTATGGGGGGAGAAAAAAACCTGAGTGTAGTTGTATCAATGTTGTTTTCTGGAGAGAATTCCTGGTGTTCATCTGGTTCCTTTTTTTTTTTTTTTTTTTTGGTGTTCACCTGGTTCTTGAGTAAAGAAACAGTGACTCAGAAAGTTCTAAGAATTATCACAGTCCAAGTGCTCTGTGCCTGTTCTTTTATTGGGAGTTGCATTTATCAATGTCTTGCCCACTGAGGAACTGATGAGATTAGGAAAGAGGAAGTACATTAAAGAAATTCTTTTTTGGTGAGAAACATCATAATCTCAGATCCTGAATTAAAACTAATGTTTTCTGTTACATAGCAATGTGACATTTCCTGTGTAATCTCGTTAAAAACTCATCAAATGATGCACTTAATTTTTTTCATTTTATTGCAAGATTTACCTTAAAAACATAAATATATATTGGGGTATAATTAATTATATGCATGTTTAGGGGTGAAGTGTACTGATATCTGCCACTTATATTGAAATGCACCAAAAAAAATAGGATGAATTAATGGATGGATAGAACCATAGGCAAATGAATAGATATGTTACGAGGCAAACATGTCACAATGTTCACTGTAAGATCTATATAGTGAGTATGTGGATATTCACTGTATAATTCTTTTGTTTTTCTGAGTGTTTGAAAAAAATATGTGGTCATGGTATTTAGAATGCATGCAACTGTGTTTGAAAATCTTAATAAGACTTTAATAAGTATATAATCGTAATATTTAGAGTACATACAATTGTAAAAGACACCACAGACAGAATAAGAGTGGAAAGGAGTGAATAGAAGTTGATTTTACAACTTAGATATTTATTGATTGAATTTGGAAGCAATTTTTAGGGGAACTTGGCTGGCTTTGTCCACAGAGCAGGTGTCCCTTGATCTCAGGGTTGTGAGATGAAACCCCATGTTGGGTGTGGAGCCTACTTTAAAAAAATAAATAAATGAACAATTTGGAGGCAATTCTTTAGGACATAGAAGTAAATGTAGATATTTTCAAATTTCAAGTGCAAAGACTCTATCAAGAGGGATTACTGTGATCTGTGTAGTGCTTAGAAAGATAGCCCTCAAAACAGTGACTGTGATTGCATACTTTTCTAACAGAAAGCTCTTGTTGCCATTGTTTTCTAGTCTCTAAATATTTCCTTGCTTCATTTCACACCATTATTCCTAGTATTTCTCTCTGCTTTTTGCCTAAAATCAATACATTTTAATTTTTCTTAGGAAGAAAGTACTGAGAGAGACAAGATTTTACTATACCATGTTAATCCAAACATGAGTGGTTTTACATCCTGCTTGGACCAAGGTACTCAATAATTGATTATGAGAACTCTGGTCCTATATGATTGATTATATAAACTCTAGCACTAAAATGTGGGAGGTCACTAATTGGAAAACAAAAGAGCTTTTCCATTTTAGCATCTCAGGCTCTGGCTCATTGTGCATGGCATCTCACGCAGAGCCAGCAAATGGAAGAATTGCAAGAGATGCATAACCAGAACAGCTTATTGAAGCTAATGAGGCTGGGTGTGTTTTTTCTCCATATTTGTATATTTAATACAGTGTACGTGTATTTAATTGTTACGTTGAAAATGGAACTGGAGTGATTTTCCCTCATGAAGCAACTAAGTCGCTAGATCAGTGTTTGTTTTTGTTTTTGTTTTCCAAATGGCCCCAGTACTCAAAGTCAGAACTTTTGAAAAGACTTAACAGAGCATCATGAGACGTGATAGGTGCTTAGGGTACAGTTTTAATGCCAGCAGACTGGAAAACAAAGAGACAAGGCATGACTTTGTTCTTTAGTATTTGTGTGAAGAGGAAATAAGACCTTTCTGGGATGTGCTCCGCTCACAGTTGTGGAAGGGAAGACATTACATTCCTGACTTAACCACACTGTAGATCTGGTTTAGGACAAGGAGAAAAGATACTGCATTGCCTCCCACAGTAAAAGCTCAATTCCCCTAACTCACTTTTGTTTGGTGAGTGCTTTTGTTTCACTCCACCACAAGTGGACCCTAAAAAACCATGAAGCATCCCTTAATCCCATGAGCGCGTGTGTGCCGGCTACTGTCCCTGCATTCTCCAGCTCTGTTGCCTTTGGAAGGGAGAGATTGACCCAGCCCTGCAAGCGCTGTTCTTTGCTCTGCTGCTAAACCACTGAGCTGTTGGCACTTTAATTGTTTTATACCAGGAGGAGACCAATTGTGTTGATGTAAGTGTCTTATTCATCAGGCATTACAGCCTTCACATTTTTAAGGAGCTGAACCTCCTAGTTCATGATGTGTGACCACAGTGAAACAAGGCAAGAGCATAGTGATGATGTTTTCTAATTTATTGCAGTTGCCCTTTAAAAGATATGACAGTATTTCATAGCTCCAAATGCTGCAGTTTGAAAGTCTATCTGACATTATGTGCTAATCAAAAACAGTAAATCATGTTTGACTTATAAAGGAGAGCAGAGCAGTGAAGCTAGGAGTAAGTGCACATTTGTTTTGCCTTTTCCTTTTAAATGCATAGGCAAATATAAAGACACAAGTGAGCAAACTATTTAATGAGTACCTAAGGCATCTTTCTGGTGCATGGTGATTGATATGGGGGAGGGGAAGGGGTGTCTTGTGCAGCCTCTGTCTGCCTGTCAGGCAGTATTTGCATTTCTTGTCATTTGAGAGTGGCAGCCTTAGCCACCTCCTTCGAGCCGCCCTGCTCAGGCATGTGTGAATTTAAATAGATAAATTTATTGAAAGTGCAACTGAGAATTATGGTAAAGAACAAGCTGAAGGTCTTGAATTCAACAACCTCATTAAAGCAGAATTGGACTTACCATGGCTTCAATTAAAAACAAACAAACAAACAAACAACTTAGAGAGGCCTAAAATGCAAAGTCCAGGAGAGATGAAAAATCCCTTGGAGGCTGAGAGGAGGGAAGACTCAGATCCCACCCTCTTTTCAACAGATCTTTTGCCACTCTCAGTGTTTAGTGTTTGTAATGCTTTTGACACACATTTTGAGACCAGAGCGTCAGCATGTCTTAGTTTGTGTAGTAAAGTGCTGAGCTTGCTGGCTCTGTTTTTATAACGTTGGAAGTAACAACTTGTCGACCCTGTTGTTTCTGTGAGCGTGACCAATTCATTCTGATTTGCTCCAGTTTTAAAACTAAGAGTCCTCCATCCTGGAAACCCCCTCAGTCCTGACAAATGGGGACAGTTGGTATCCCTTGGTTCCTAGAAATGTTGTGGCTCCTCTAGTGAGTGCTGGGGTATTTAAACCTGGAACATAACCTCCTGCTGCTCCTATGCCAGAAGACATTGATCCAGTGACTAAAGGAGTAGAACTTAAAAAACAACGAAAAACCCCTCCATTTTATTAAACCTGTTCTTTTCTAACAGTCGTGGTCCTGTTTTTTTAGTCACTTTCATTTAATGAGAGAATAAACGGAAATATACTTTGAATGAGAAAAAAATGCTACCTGAGCACAAAATGCTAGTATGTATTTCTCCTAACATATGTTCCATAATTTTGTCTCTCAGAACTCATCTTAGCTATTAGATATAGCAACTTGTGGGGCGCCAGACTGGCTCAGTCGATGGAGCATGCAACTCTTAATCTCAGGGTTGTGAGTTCAAGCCCCATGTTGGGAGTGAAGATTACCTAAAAACATTTTTTTAAAAAAGATATAGTAACTTGTTATAGCACTATAACCAGTATCAAAATACTTGAATTGTAGTTTTGTGGAGATGTGTATCAGATGACTTTATATGTAGATTGTCTTAGTTTCCATGACTCAGCACTTAAGTGATTTGTCCTTGGTCTTGATCGGAAAGTTGTTCAGTGGCACTGTTCACATTGTGAGGCACTGCTACATGGGCAGGAGTTGGTGTGAGGTGAGCTGGCTGTCCAGCCTCCGCACCCCTCCAGTATGGCCTTGTTTGGACCCTCCTCAGGAAAAAAAAAAATGTGCCATGGTAGTGTCCACAATGTGTCATTCTGTGACAATATCAGAATGGGCTCCACAAGAATAGATGTTTCTGCTAGAATATGAGGTCCATTTTCCTACCTGTGTTCAGCAGAATACCTCAGTAAAAATTGTATGACTTGTGGGAAAAAACAGAGTAAGAATTTTTTCAACTTGATAACCAAAATGTCTCAAGTCTATTCAGGCTGCTGTAACAGAATACCACAGAATGGGGGCTTTATAAAAAACAGACATTTATTTCCCACCGTTCAGGAATTTGGAAGCCCAAGGCACCAGCAGATTCATGTCTGGTCCCTCTTCCACTTCTTTCCTGTGTCCTCACATGATGAAGGGGTGAGAGAGCTCTCTAAGGTCTCTTTAATAAGGGCACTAATCCCATTTATGTGAGTTCCACCCGTATGACCTAATCACCTTCCAAAGATTCCACCTGGAAATACCATCACACTGGGAATTAGGTTTCACATGGGAATTTGGAGAGCATGCAGACATTCAGTCTGCAGCACATAGGACTCACAAAAGCAGTAAAAACATTAATAAAAATACTAGCATAGTTTACAGGTGAAAGAAGATTGATGGAAGGCTTGAGGATCTAGAATTTTGGATGGCAGAGCAAATATCTCTGCTAATATGTGCTAATATCTAGGAGACATGTTCAACAAACAGTGAATTCCAAGCCAGAACATGTGGCCAGGCCACACCAAGAGGAAGCATGTGGGTAAGTGGATGGTATGTACAGTACCGTGCACCTCTTCAACTCACATGCAACGGTTTTTATGTCTCTGGCATGTGGTTCCCATGACTTGGTGGCTCAAAACTTCAACAGTAAATTTATTTATTTATTTATTTATTTTTTTACAAATAGTTTATTGTCAAATTAGTTTCCACATAACACCCAGTGCTCATCCCCATGAGTGTCCTCCTCCATGCCCATGCCCCCTCCCCTCCCACATCCATCAGTCCTCAGTTTTTGTCAGCATTCAAGAGTCTCTCATGGTTTGCCTCTCTCCCTTTCCCCCACCATTTCCCCCACCATTCCCCCCTTTCTTCTCCCCATTGTTCCTCAGTTAAGTTCCTCCTAATCCTCCTATATGTTCAAACATATGATATTTGTCCTTCTCTGCCTGACTTACTTCGCTCAGCATAACACCCTCAAGGTCCATCCATGTTGCTACACATGGCCAGATTTCATTGTTTCTCATTGCCATGTAGTATTCCATGGTATAGATAAACCACATCTTCTTGATCCATTTGTCCGTTGATGGACACTTAGGCTCTTTCCATGTTTTAGCTATCAACAGTAAATTTAAATCTCTTGCATGAACCAATATGACTTCTGGTTTATGCTGACACCATTCTTTATTTACCCATCCTTTGTAATCTAATTTCGACCACAGAAATTTGTGTTTTAGCTTTGCAGATCTGTGCAATACAATGGTTCACTAGACAGAATGACATTGTAGGTGATCATATTACTTTGAATTCAAAACCCTTAGCATGATAACTTCTTCAACACTTTAGACAATAATACTAGACAAGTTTTAATTTGAAAGAAAAAAAAATCCACCCAAAATGAAGTCTCAGATCTTTTCATTAAAGTCAGACATGAACCCTCGTGTTTCTCTGACTGCTAAATACTTAGAAGTGGTTTTATGATATTTGTGTGTGTTCATTTTAAGTTGTAAAAAATTTGCACACTGCTAGGTTACATAGCTTTGTATTTGGTTTATTTAAATATAGGTTAGTAGGACGGTAATATATGAGGAAAGTTAAAGAGTCTGAATCCTATTTAATTAACTTATCCCACTTGGCAGGCAGTTAGTTATAAAGGTATGCTGAGCATATAAAGCTTCAAATATGAAATCCTTGGAAAGAACAAGTCACATTTGGTAAATGGTCTTCTATTCTTAACTTTGTCATTAAAATTATTTCAATGGGCTATTTCAGACCTCACAGTTATATATTTGTATATGTGCATACATGATTATATACATACAATTTTATGTATGATATATATCATCATATATATTATATATAATATATATGATTTTGCAAAAGATGGTTTGTGTGTTGGGTGCTCTTAGAAGACCTAGATTAGTACTTTCCTTGTCTCCCTGCCTGCCCTTCTCTTGGCCTTCACTGAGACAGGACACACTACTAGAATTGCCATCCACATGGGTCTAAAATATGACTAGTCTTTTACATTTACATAAATCTGATTTAATAAACAGTCACACCATGAAAATACAGCATTCTTTTCAGTTACCACTAATTATACATCATACCATGCCTGGTCTTTAATGGAGATTTCAGTAAATGTTCATTGATAGTGATCATTATTGAAATGTTATGTTATTTCTTTGTGTGAGAAATGCTTTGTTTTGAAATGTTAGACTTATAGCTTTGCCTAAAATTTTTTAATTAAAATCTCCACTTTGGCATGAAGCTTAAAATGCACAAAGTCACTGCAATTAGTGCATTGTACACCCATATGGATGTTACCAAATGGCTTTCAACTTAAAGGATTTGAGCTGTTTTGAATGATGGACCTTCTGTTAAGCTTAAAACAAAGCCTGTCTATCTCTGCATTCATTTTAATTAATATTCTCTTGCTGGTCTCAAAGATGTGTTGTCTTCTGGAAGTTGGGGGGGTGGGGAGCGGTGAGGAAGAAACATGATTATCACAACTCAGAAATAAGTTAACAGAAGTAGGTTTGGCTAATTTTTACTTCTTTCAGGAAGTTCCCAAGGAGCTTCAATGTGATGTCAGAGTAACTGAAAAACACTGATTTCAGAGGTTCTAAAAGAAAACTATATTTCTAGCCAAATCATGACATAATTAAACCTACTCAAAACAACGAAGAAATTAAGCTGTCCCCAAATTTTCTGAAATCAATATAAAGATTAAAACTTGCCATTTTGAGTCTAACATTTATATAGAATCTACAGTATAAAATTTGAGTATATGTGTTCTATATATTCAAATGAGTATATGTGCCATATGTGTATGCATTTTTATTTAATGTGTGTGTGTGTCTCTGTGTGTGTGTGTGTGTGTGTGTGTGTGTATTTACTTCAGAGAGATCCATGCTTGCCTATTGCTTAGGGTTTAGCAGGCTTATTTCAGGAGTTAATTATCTGTAAGTAGTGAATGTTGCTTGAAGATGAATTACATACAAAAGATTAATTTCATTGTTTTTCTTAGTATTTTAAGCAAAAATTAAACTCATTAGCAGCACAGCCTGGTAGATTTTTTTCTTTCCTGGATATTTTCCATGTGAAATCTTATTAATATGGTACTTGAGGAGGGGGAGCTTTCTGGACTATGTTTTTCACAATATCCGAATAAATTCTATATACAGTTATATGCATTTTTTAAGGCTCTGCTTTTCTAATTATTTCAGACATCTCCCCTATAACCACTTTCCATATACTTTCAGAAAGATATTCACTAAGATGACCACTGGAATCCTTTGACTATCGTTTGACAAGATAGGCCAATTTTGAATGTTGGTTTAAAAGTAGACAGCTAAGGGATGGGTGGCTCAGTCAGGTTTAGTGTCCAACTCTTAATTTTGGTTCAGATCATGTTCTCACATTCAAGCCCCGCATGGGGGCTCCATCCTTGGGATTCTCTCTCTCCCTCTCTCTCTCTGCCCCTCCCCTGTTTGCACACGCTCTGTCTCAAAATAAATAAACTATTAAAAAAAAAAGTAGCCAGCTAAAATGATCCAAAAATATCTTTATTGAATTCTGAAGAATAAGATAAGTGTGAAAATTAGAAAGAAGAATTGTAATTTACTAGAACATGTGGGTAAAATAATACATCTAACATGTGAATAAAAAGGCATACAGTCAGTGAGTCCAGTCTAGAACACTACCATAGCAGGTCCTACTTTGTTTTGTTTTATTTGTTTTTTGTTTTTTCTTCCAGCATGATGGAAATCCATTCCCCATAACCACTAGATTTGGCACAAAAATAACCTAACTTTGCCATATTGTCTGGATTTTTAATTTTTATTCCCTTTTTGAAGCATGTAATTAATTATCTATCTATCTTTAAATGACTCCTATACCAATAGTTTAGTTTCTACATTTGAAAAGAAGATTGGAATTGGTTTTCTTTCAGATAAACAGATAAAAATTAAACTTGGTCAAATGACATATATTGTTTTTCTTGAAGACAACTTAATTATTTCATAATTCTATGCCATCTTTGCCATTGTGAGGCAGCTTTCCTTCTGTCAAATTTTAATAATTCTTCCCTCTCTGTTAGGCATCTTAACAAAGAGTCTCTCAAACAGGAATGAGCTGATTACCCTACAGCTTCACATACATCCTGGTGAATATCCTGTTCACAATTTAGGCGATGAGTGGAAAACCTACAGTTGTTTTAATTTGGAACTAAAATAATCACTTCTTTCCAGTGAGGCTTAGAGGAGAAAAAAATGGGCCAGAGTCTTCCTGTAGGTAAAAAAAAAAAAAGAATACTTTGCAGAGGGGCAATGCAGCAGGGGGAAGAAAAAAAAAAGACAATAAAATAAACACAAAACCTAGAGTGGATAAATAAGCTAGTGAAAGAAAGGCCATCTGATCGCAGAGAAGCGCCCTGAGCTGAGGTCCTCATCTGTATGGTCCCGCCAGCGTGTAAACTGCATGTGTGTATGTAGGGGTGTGTGTGTATGTACACACAAAGATTTAATGGGGAGCACAGAGGGAATTAGAAAGAGCCTGGCCCGTTTTTAATTTGGGTCTGTTTGCTTGCATTTAGCACTTAAGGGCTTCTACATTCAGTTTGCTCAAAAGAGTGATGAAGCACTCCTTGCTTATGCCTCAAATCAGAAATGCATGAAGTGCAGCTGCAGAGATAATACATTTTCCCCAAAGGCTTTGGCTGAGCAAATTAGGTGTCAATGGGGTGCCTGCGCAGGCAGTACTCTCTCTAATTAGTCTCTTGAGCCTAGTTGGTGGCGGGTATGAGATGATCTAATCAATTGGTCTGTGTCTGATGGTTCGCGTGAAAATCCTACCAGGCAGACTCTCTCCCACAGGTCACCCACCTGCACAGCGGGACTGCTCATTTTCATTTTTCATCTCCTCCATCACATGATGCTGACAGTTGGTTTTAAGAAAATTGAATCCAAAAAATATCTAGTTCATAGGGCACATGGGTCAGAACAAAGTTGCATTATGGGTACTAGCGATCCAATTAATTAATATTTATAGCTGAGAAGCTCTATGTAGATACTTCTGAATAGGGATTTTATCAATAAAATCCAATTTCTTGTTTAAAACGTTCATTTCTAGAGAAAGAACATTGTAAAAGCAGAAAGCAAGGTAAAAATGGCATCCATTAATCTGATGATATATATATACTGATGTGTTGAGGTGCACTTAGTTGAGCTTGTAAGTCATATCCCCTGTTCATTTGTATTGCACATGTGGTCTATTTTAATAATCAATTAAATGTAAGGGAAGGATTTATGTTGCTATTATATTTTGCTTCCCTTTGAATGTCGTTTACCCCCATTCCTTCCACCTACCTCCCCACAAATCAAATATATGATTACATTTAGATCTTAAAGAAATTTTCTAGCAGTAAATTGACTCACCTTATATGTAGTCCTTGAAAATTGAAACTGATGCTGATGCTGCCCAAGGAGAGAAAGGATCTCCCATGCTGCTGTTGAACAGTGTCAGGCAGGGTACTTGGCACAGTTTGGGTTTTGGAATCATCTCGCGCAGATGGAAAAGAGGCTAGCTCTCATTGTCACCGCCCTTCTTTTTTATTACTGGCTTTTTCCATTAAATGTCTGATCCCAAACATAAGTAATGGACTTATCTATAATCACCATGTTCACCATTAATTATCCAATTACTATTATTATGCATTATCCTTTATTATCCAATTCTGCTTATGCCCTGGGTTAGGTACATACTATTCTTCTAGAGATTACACTTAAAGAATCAGGACAAAGGCAAAGACAAACACCAGCAGTGGCTAAAAAAAAAGTCATAAATCAACCCAACAGGATAGTAACATGCCATGGATTATGGTGACTACATAGTTTATTATGTCAAATGAGATATAATGAAAATCGGAATAGAATTCTGATTTTAAATTTCAAATAGAATGTCATGGGATTTAAAAGAAAGTTTGGCCCACAGGAAGGTGTTAATTCTACCCACCTTTCTTGGCCAATGGTGTATCTGCCAAAGTCTGACTCTGTACCCGGCACTGGGGTCTTTCAGTAAGAGAACAGGCACAGCCTTTCCCCTTAGTCAATGTGCCATGAGGGAACCCTATGCCTAAAAATATATTCCACTTCCAAATTTTCAGACTCCACTTTCTCCCTTCCCTATTCATTCAGCAATGGTTTGCTGAATATGTGAGCAGGGTCTTGGCTCTACTGTAGGGACACAATAGTTAACAAAACCAAGCTTAATCAGGAACATAATGATGCCACCTGTCTCCTTACTTGCTCCCTCACAGGGAATGTCCCCACCCTGGAAGGACCAAATGAAGTTACTCAAGCTCAGGAGGTCAGCCTGGGAACCAGGTCTGCATTCAGTTGATGGAAGTGGTAGAATGGAGGAGAGCCAGGAACTGGCTGCAGTTGGCCCTTGAACAATACGAGTTTGACTACTCAAGCCTATTTCCATTCTGATTTTTTTGATAAGTACAGAACCGTACTGTAGATGTATTTTCTCTTCCTTATGATTTTCTTTTTTTTTTTTTAATGTTTTTATTTATTTCTAGGAGAGAGAGAGAGACAGTGTGAGCAGGGGAGGGTCAGAGAGAGAGGGAGTCACAGACTGAAACAGGCTCCAGGCTCTGAGCTGGCTGTCAGCACAGAGCCCGACGCGGGGCTCAAACCCACGAACCGCGAGATCATGACCTAAGCGAAAGTCGGACGCTTAACCGACTAAGCCACCCAGGCGCCCCTCTTCCTTATGATTTTCTTAATAGCATTTTCTCTTCTCTAGCTTACTGTATTGTGGGAATATGGAGCATAATGCATATACAACATATGTGTTAATCAGTGGTTCATGTTACCAGTATATCTTCCAATCAAAAGTAGGCAATTAGTAGTTACTTTTGGGGGGAGTCAAATGTTCTGTGCAGATTTTCAATTGTGCATGGAGCCAGTGCCCCAATCCCTACATTGTTCAAGGGTCAATTTGTCATTTGTGTGTGGTTGTAGGTACTCCATGACTACGTAAGCCTATGTCAGGACAAACCCATCACTCTCCCATTCGTCCAGAATGGGCAGGCTTCCTGTAAGAGGTGAAATCTCTGTCAAAGCAACATTGAAGACAAAGAACAGTTTTTTTTCATCTGCTTAATAAAAATGTCAAATTTGGTAGCAGGGTTGTGTACACCTGAAGATGCCTATGGACAGGTGTGTTTGAAATGCTGCAGGGACAAGTCCTCTCTGTCTTTGATGTCATGGGCCTCAGGAAAGATGTCAGTGCACAAGGCAAAAGGCATGATTGTGTGGGAGCAACAGGTAGAACAAAGGATGGATTTATTTCATTTCCCTGGAAGAAAAGGGTGGGATAGGGCTAAGGCAGTTGTTCTCATTTAGTTATTTTTGCTAGTGTGGTGACTTATTTAAGAAGAGGTTGATCAAGGTGCTTGGGTGGCTCATCAGTTGAGCATCCAACTCTTGATTTCAGCTCAGGTTACGATCTCACAGTTCCTAAAATCAAGCCCACGTTGAACTGGGTGCTGACAGCACAGAACCTCCTTGGGATTCTCTCTTTCTCTCTCTCTCTCTCTCTCTCAAAATAAATAAATAAACATTAAAATAAAAAGAGGTTTGGGGAGCCTGGGTGGCTCAGTTGGTTAAGCGTCTAACTTCGGCTCAGGTCATGATCTTGTAGTTTATGAGCTCAAGCCTCGCATGGGGCTCTGTGCTGACAGCAGAGCCTGGAGCTTCCTTTGGATTCTGCGTCTCCCTCTCTCTCTGCCCCTCCCCTGCTTGTGCTCTATCTCTGAAAAATAAATAAACATTAATTTTTTTTTAAAGAGGAGGCTTGATAAAGGCATATCTGGGCAACCTGGCAGGGATGAGAGCTGGCCAAGTGAGCCACAATCAGCAAGTATTTGAGAAAACACCCAAGGAGTGTTGACTTAGTGATAGCAAAGGGCCTATGTGTGATAATCACTCAACCAGGTTTCTCACTCCACCCCCAGATCTGTCCCAGAAATTTAAAGTAAGGGCTTTTGTTCACATTTGTCTCAGTCACTGAGGACATGGAACTCATGAATGGAATGTTACCTCTGTCTCATACCATAAACAAAAATTAATTCAAAATGAATTGAAGATCTAAATATAATGATTAAAACTATAAAACTCTTAGAAGAAAACATAAATATTCATAACCTTAGATTTGACAGTGGATTTTTAGGTATGACACCAAAACGACAAGCGACAAAAGAAAAAATGGATAAATTGGACTTCTTCCTAATTATAATTTTCTGTGCATGAAATAATACTATCACCAGAGTGAAAAGATAATCTACAAAATGGGAGTAAATATTTGCAAATCAAGGGATTAATATCCAAGATATATAAAAAGTCTGACAACTCAACAGCAAAAAGACAACCTAATTTAAAAATGGGCAAAGGACCTGGAATATATATTCCCCAAAGAAGATATACAAATGTTCATCAAGCACATGAAAAATTGCTCAACCTAAGTAATCATTAGGTAAAGGCAAATCAGAACCATAATGAGATACCCCAGTTCACCCCACTAGGATGTATATAATCCAAAAAAAAAAAAAAAAAAAAAAAAAAAAAAAAAAAAAAATGGCAAAGAGTATTGTAGAGAAATTGGAACCTTTCTCTATCTCTGGTAGGAATATAAAATGATGCAGCCATTGTGGAAAATAGTTTTCCAGTTCTCAAAAAGTTAAATATAAAATTGCCGTATGACCCAGCAACTCCACTCCTAGGTATTTACCCAAAAGAATAGACAACAGGTGTTTAAATACTTGTCCATGAATGTTCGTAGCAGCACTATTTATAATAGCAAAAAGGCAAAAACAGTCCAGATGTGCATCAGCTCGTGAATGGATGAACAAAATGGAATATTATTGGCCATAAAAAAGGATGAAGTACTGATACATGCTCCCACATGGAAGGACATTCTGCTAAGTTCAACACAACAGGTCATGTATTGTAGGATTCTGTTGGTATGAAATATCCAGAACAGGGGACTATATAGAGACCAAAAGCAGATTACCAGTTGCCAGGGGCTAGGGCAAGAGGAGAATGGGAGTGACTGCTTCAAGAATATGAGGACTGCTTTGAGGGTAGCAAAAATGTTTTGGAACTAGTTAGAGGTGATGTTTGCATAACATTGTGCATGTCCAAAATGCCACTAGATTATATGCTTTAAAATGGTTAATTTTATGTTCTATGAATTTCACCTCATTGCAAAAGATAAACAGAAGGTTACCCTTCCAAAAAAAAAAATCATCGTACTAATTGGAGGAAATGAGTGGAGTGTGCTGTTCCTAACTGTAAGGCTGGAACTTTCTGCTCTCTTGGTCAAGGTAGCACCACGTATCAGTGAAGTTCATGGCACGACAGCCTGCACGTGCAGTAGGAGGACAGCTGTGCGTTGAGATCTCAACAAAAGGCCAAGGTTCCTTCTCTTCTCAGGAGGATGACCGTGTGGCACTGTAGAAGGGGACAAGCAGGCCTGACCAGGCCTCCGTGACCTTGAGCTTCTAAATGGAGATGATGAGCTGGTTCTGGGATGCGGTGGAGCTGGAATCCCTGGGCTGTGTCACATGATCCTGGGAGTGTTCCTTTTCATTCTTCCTGGCAAGACATTTCTTTCCCATCCTAGGGGTTCTGTGAAAATGCTTAAGGACCAGAGACAAATGCGGAGAGGAACAGAGGGGACATTCCTTCTTTCTTCTTGAACCATTCACATGGAAGTAGTTACCGAGCTTAAGCAAGCACCATTGGAAACGCGCAGTCTTAGGCAGGATGTTGGGAAGAACCTGGAAATTTGGGTCATGCTGGCCAATTTTCATTCTACTGAAACTAGGTCTGATAATAGGCAACCAAGGAATTATATACAGCTGGATTTTTTTAAAGCACGTATGTGATCCATTTTTCTATTTCATGTTCATGAAACTGAACACGAGGCTATGTCCTTTTAATGGTCTGTGTGATGCTACAGGCACTTAATTAAGACCAGTATCACTACTAATGATTTGGGGAAGAAAATTTGCTGAATTTCTTTTTCTCTAAATAATCCAAGAAGAGGTTAGACCGTTTACATTCATGGAGTTAAATCATTGTAAGGGGAAAAAGTGTAGTCAGAACACTTGTTTATCCTGTTATAAGAGCTGTTTTGGTGAAGGAGAGCACTCTGCCTCCGAAATGTGTGCTGGGGTGGCTGCGGAGAAAACGGATAGACTCACTTTGGCCTGACCAATTTTGATGTCTCATGTAATTTAGAAAAAATGAATGATGTAAGTTTTTTTTTTTTTACATATAGCAATTTTCTCTTTTCCTCCTTCCAGGATTAAGTTGTCATCGTTCTGGGAAGAAAAAAAAACATTAATGAAGTGGCCAATAATACAGAGGGAATCATGGATCAGTTTCCTTCCCCCTCCCCGTGGTGGATTTCACTTACAAGAAAATTGAAGCTGGCAAGACCCTGTTTTCTCTGCAATTTATTTAAAACCTTGCACGCATTTGGATACCTTGTGATTTCCAAGAACTATGTGAAGATTAAGCTTTACTTACTGATACATGGCATGTATTCTTTTCAGTCTTTTGTGTTTGATTTTGTTTGATTTCCCTCTGCAGCGCAGCGTCTCTGTAAAGGTTTTTATGCTTTCACCAGCCATGTCTTAAATACATTAAGACAACACATTTGGTGTTCACACTTCTTCAGTAATGTCTGTACTTGAAAGCCACATAGTGGCATAAAACAATGTGTGTTTTCTTTGAGAGCAGTGCAACATTTTGCAACCACTAGGAAGGAAATTTTTAGCTACAGCAAACCCATGTTCTCAGACTGACTTGACAACTTGGTCCCTGGCTGCGGGGCCCCACTTGTCGCTTACCTTTTGAGGACATTTGCAAATGTGGTTTTTTCTTGGAAATAACTGCACGTGTATATAGGATATCGAAATCTGCTTAGCATTTTTAAGCCACATAGCATGACTGTTTTCCAAGTAGGTTGGAAGTAAAGAAACAAATATCTAGCATTAAGAAAAAGGACAGGGATAATTGCTTACTTTTCAACCTCTGGAAGTGGAGGTCACCTTTTACATGTTTTCTGGGTCTTGTCAACATCTTATATTTTCCATCCACTCTGTTATGCTTCAGGAGTGTTTTCTAAATGGAGAAGAAAAGAATGAGGAACAGAACGCTTAGAACCTGGGCGCAAAAGAACTATCTCTGCTGGATGAGGCCTGAAAGCCATCTGGGCTAGTTAACAGTTAAAAAAGCGAATTACAAAGTTACTGGAGTTAAAATTTTGCTCATTTACACCAAAACACCTTTAAATTACACTTTTTAAAACATTCCAAGCTGATTGGAAGACACCATTGGGGACCTTAACTTTAAACAGTTTCCTGGAAAAACCGTTCAAACACAGGTTGTAGAAACCATGTGGGAGTCTTGCTTTCAAGATGGCAAGGGAATAAGAAGGGCCCAGCTTCCCTTGTTAGGACGATGAGGGACCATGAAGGATGAAGGCACGTATGTGACAAGGAGGGAAAAGTGGACTGGGCACCCATTGTGCTTTGACAGGGATGGAGAGCTGCCTGAGGCAGGCCACCTCCCAGTGGGGCTAGCCTCCCTGCACAGCCCCAAATACTAGTGAGGCCAAGGGGGCAGTTAGGAAACTTCATCTAGAGCTTGAAACCTCACCCCTCACAACACCAGTTCCTATGGAAATACTTTCATGTACGTCATTCTACATTTTCCAGTTGGTCAGAAAGAAGGAGGGACCGAGGACTTGAAATGCGTCGCACTTTTTTAGGATCAAGACTAGGAATTATGAGCCAGTTTGACAAAGGCATCCTCTGAGAGTCACGTGAGGGAAAAGGTGCTCTCCAATCAAAGCCAGTATTCCTAGGAAATTGGACCCAGAACTTCTAAGCGTTAAAAGGGTACCTTCCCTGGAGTGGGGCGGGGACATGGGCCAAGGTCATAGCCTATTCAGAAGTAGCTTCTAGGTGCATTGAAAGCTTCTAGGTGCAAACCGAGGAATTGTTTGCTAATTAATTTTAAAGAGAGCAAACATTACCTAAGGGTAGAATGTTTACTAGTTGCTACCTAGAAATCTTTCCCATTCTTCTTTCGGACATTCCAACCCTTTGGAAGTCTTTAGTGGTATTTTAACATGTGCTGAAATTAGGATTCCTTAAGATAAATATGGGGAGAAAATTTTACATGCAATTAAGAATGGCCTTGCCTGTGGTTTGTTTCGAATTATTTGGGGGAGAGGCATAACTTTTGTATTTTACTAACTTTAAATCAAGAGCAGCTGATGATTAAATCTTGCTATTTAATAAGCTTTCTAATTTGAACATTTGAAAATATTTAATATTTTAAAAAGACTTCAATTAGGAATATTAGCATCATTCGAAGATCTGTATACTCCTGTCATAGGCAGCTTCTCTCGCGAATCAAATCAGAATGCTACTCAGTGTGGGGGGAGATCTGTTTTTTACAGATACGTATGTCTCAGAAGGTCTCACTCAGGAGGTTTGTAGTTCCCCATCCTGTTATCAATACAGGAAATCCAGAGTTTGCTTTGTCTCCCTTTTCCTCTTCTATTGGCAATCCATCCTCCCTCCTCCTCTCTCCCCACCCTCTCCCACCAAGGGCAGCCATGAAAATCAATACAGAATGTGTTCATTAGCAAATTTATTATTCTATTGAGAAAGCACTGGAATGTTTTGCGAGATTATTTTTATATGAAGGATTAGCTTGAATTCATACAGCTGGAATAGTAGGAACACATTAGTATGGTGATGGCATCAATGCAGCCTCACTGCACACATAGTATTCTGAAAGAAAAATTGGGACTTCATTTCCTTAAAGGAATAGTTTGGTTGACTTAAAAATGCAAGATACATAGGACATGGACAAATGTTTTGCAGTGCTTAAAGAAAAAACAAAACAAGGGGCATAAGGCAGGGGTGGCTGTCCATCCACTGATAAGAGGGTGAGAAGCTATTTTACCTCCCAAGAGTGACGAGAAAAGTTTCCGGGTTAGCCTCCAGGTTTGCAGAGAAAGCACAGCCTCTCGGTATCCTTTCCTCGGTGTGCCCATGACAGCCAGTGTAATTAATACCCTAGCTTGTGTGTCTATATAAGAGACTCTTTGTGAATAATACTGGTTTTGTAATCTTTGTTACATAAGAGGATGTTTAGGCTGTACATACCGGGGTAGATTATCCCCCCCTCCCCATACATAGGAATATGCTGCATAATTGCACATAACTTTTATCTCTCATACTGGCTTATAGGCAGAAGAAACCATATATGTTACTGCCTTGCAATTTTCTCATACACCAAAAACAACCCAAAAAAGTCTCAAGTAAAATAAGCATCTTCTATTTTCATTCCCCTTCCCATAGCAGCATACTTTAGAGGCACATACAAAATCGACATTCTCTGGTTGGAAGTGGATTTTTTTTTAATTTTTCTTTTATCCTTTTTTTTTTTTTTTTTTTTGTATGACACACTGAGATGTGTACTTTCTAGCAGGCGGTCGGTACCTAAGAAATGTGTTAGCATCATTCAGAAAACTATACTCCAAAATGAAACATAGTAAGGAGAATGGAATAATACATGTTGCATATTTGTTACCAAGTGTAATTTGTCTGTATTATGAAAGATGTAATGGTTTGTCAGCTGTCACTGTTGTTTTCTTGTATCATGATATGGAATAAAGTATAGCAGAATCTCTGTACATTTTCTTGCTGCATCTTCTTGGTGGGTGCCAAATAACACCAGGTACTGTGTCAAAGAAACTGTCTTAAAAACTCCTAGAGACAGTCATTCTTAGAGTGAAATGAGACAGAACACACATAAGGCTCTTGGATGTGGGAAGGAGTGAGTTACCTGGAATGTTCCAGGAGTGTGTTCAACCCTTACCCCACTCCCACCCCCACTTTTTTTAAGATTTTATTTTTTAAGTAATCTTTACACCCAACATGGGGCTCAAACCTACAACTCTGAAACCCTGAGATCAAGAGTTGCATGCTTCACCCAGTGAGTCAGCCAGGCTTCCCAAACCCTTTTTTTTTTTTTTTTTTTTTTTTTGACATAACTATGTCACACTTGGGCAAAAGGGTGGAGGCTACACAAAGAAGTCTGGGTTCCATGATCTTCGCAATTCCACAGCTCCTTAAAGACATCCACAACACGTGCCGTGAGTCTTGTTTTGTTTCATGACCATCCTATTTATCTTTCATTGCCTCCTTCTCAATTATTTTGTACACATTCTAAGATGAGGCGAGTGGGTTACCCTCTTCTGAATACAAATCAAAGCCAGAGCATGCCCGCCTTCTCCAGAAGCATCTTTCCCTGAGCTGAGCACACTTCCCTGGACACCACCCAGTGGGTGCCTGCACCTGGATGGGCAGGGCTTTGGAGCCTCCACTGTCACTGACAACACCACCTTAGGAAGCCAGTCACGTTGCTGTCATCACCTCCTCCTTATCGCATCTGTCGGCTTCACAACTGCAGACAAACCCATAGTGGTTTCATAAACTGCTAATAGTGTTTGTGCCAGATACAGTTATCAGTATCCGGTGATTTTAAAATGTTTGCCATTCAAGGCAAAACCAGGGTTCAAGTTTTATGTTGGGATGGCTCAGGACCCCTGGCTTTCCCCTGGGAAGCTTCTCACTCACCAGCAGCAGCCACTTCAGGGTTTCCTTCCCTTCTTCCTCTCCTACCACTTCTGTGATTTCAGCTTGTAAGCCCTTCACAAGCTTAACATTCTCAAAAAACCAAATGTAAGTGTCCTCAAATGATGCATATTCCATTCCAGAAAAGCTCACGGGAGCCACCATATCTCCAGCCCCCCAGCCGCCCCTGCTATTTCCCCTGAAGCAGCAAGTCATGGTGCCAAGGACACGTGCATTTTTACATGGTCCTGGCACCACCAGTGGATTCTGAGACAGGAGACTGTGTAAAGGCAGACTCCGCGGTAGCCAAGGCAGAGATAACAGACAGATCTGTTAGATGGAAGCCATAAATCCCCCTGGAAGGTGATTAGCGTTACAGAGTGGCAGAAGAATAGCTTGTTTCGAGGCAGCAAGTGTATGCCGCCGTCCTGCTTCCAAC
Source organism: Hyaena hyaena (assembly GCF_003009895.1). Taxonomy (NCBI): domain Eukaryota; kingdom Metazoa; phylum Chordata; class Mammalia; order Carnivora; family Hyaenidae; genus Hyaena; species Hyaena hyaena. The sequence continues at coordinate 392,296 of NW_024080990.1, read as the reverse complement.
AGCGACGGGAGCACACATGCCCACTGCTGAAGTCATTTCCACAAGCCTCAGCAGTGGGCTCACATTTTAGAGCTTCGTTGTGTGATTTAGTCCTATGAGCTCTTAATGAAAGAAAGGACGAGGAAGAGGGCTCGTATCTACAAGAGGCCAAAGAAATGGTTTTGAGGAATATTTTTAACTTTTTAAACGTGGCAGTCGAGACGACGGTCGTCTCTCAGCTCCACAACTGCCCAACATTCTCTACTTTCTCTGCAGAGCCACGCTAGCCCCGCCAGGTTGGGGGACGAGACGTGACGTGCGCTGGCTGAGGCAAGCAGGTACGAGTCAGGAGCGAGGCACCCCTGGAGTTTCTCTTGGCCCCCCGACTATAGAGAAACCAGAGGGGAAGGTGTTGGAGCAACCCTGTGCCACGAGGTTAACACGTACAGTCGCTGAATAACGGCGGGCCTTGTAAGTCTCCGCAATGAGAACCCCACAGCGGCCCAGCAGCCTGCTGCTACCAGTGGGTGGTGGCGTTATGGGCATTAGCTTTGAGAAGCTTATACGGCAGAGGGGGCTGGGATAAAGGACACAAATCAGGGGAAAACTGACAAGATTAAAAAAAAATCCAAGGCCTCGTATTTACTGTTCATCCCCCATGCTCTCCGTGTACTATATTGTCTGCGTCGAGTCCTGCTGAGAGAGAGCCAGGCACAATAATAGCTCGGAGCGGCCTTGCAGCCCCAGAGCCAGCTTCTGCCAATGGTGCTGAGTGTGCTGGTGGAGAATGGGATTCTGATAGAGTTGTCTTTTTTCTCCTTCCCTGCGAGACCACCAATAATTATGGAGGGCACGCTGCAAAGATGGGGTAAGGGTTCCCTCTCGGAGTGTACCGTGAGAAGTGACGCAGCAGGGTCCCCGGCGAAGTTGTGTGCCACCGCAGTCCGAGGTGGGCCTGCCTGACAGGGACAGACACAGTCCTGGGCTCACCCAGGGACGTGTGCTTGAGCCAGCGGTTCAAGGAGTTTGAGAGGTAGAAATGAAACTTAGTTTTATGCCTCATACCACAGTGTGAAACAATGACCCTTCTCCCTCTCCCCCTCTTCAGCCAAATCAGGTAACTGAGGACGTCGTGTCCTCAAAGAAAGGCTACGGTCCACTGGGATCCTTGGGGAAAGCAGGCACAAGCCTTGCAAACTTATTCTGCCTTACATTTGGGGACCTCAGATCCTAACATCCATTCTCTGAGCCCAGTGGCTCACAGCCTGGCTCTCATTAGAATCGTGGGGATGCCTTAAAAACACCTGAATCCTGGACCAGTTTATCCTAAAATATTGAGAGTGGGGCCTTGGCACTGGTCTGTTTGGGGAACTCAACAGGTGACTCTGTTGAACTGAGCCATGTGAGAACGCCTGGACCGTTCTCTAATTCCTGTCTGTTGCTACTGTAAGCGTAGGGTACCCAAATGTTTACTGTAAGAGCCACACAGTAAATATATTCATCTTTCCAGGCCCTACAGTCTCTGTCACAACTACTCATTCTGCTGTCATAGCATGAAAGCAGCCATGCACAATACACACATGAATGAGTTTGGCTCTGTGCCAAACATTCATGGGAGCTGAAGTTTGAATTGCATATGATTTTCACAAATCATGAAATATTTTTCTTCTGATTTTTAAACACTGTTTGCAAATGTAAAACCCATTTTTAGAGGCTCCTGGGTGGCTCAGTTGGTTAAGCATCCAACTTTGGCTCAGGTCATGATCTCACAGTTCATGGGTTCGAGCCCCACGTCAGACTCTATGCTGAACGTTTGTTCAGAGCCTGGAGCCTGCTTTGGATTCTGTGTCTCCTCCTCTGCTCACACTGTGTCTTACTCTGTCTCCCAAAAATTAAAAAAAAAAAAAAATTAAAAAAAAAAACATTTTTAGCTCACAGCCTCTATAAAAACATACAGTGGGCAAGAATTTGCCGGAGATCTATAGCTTGCATACCTTAGCTTAAATTCCAGCTTTGGTAAGTGGGCCTTTTGCTGGGCCCAGGGTAGAGTCAAAATGGAGGCCCGCGTACCTGATCTCTTAATCTTTAAAGATCTAAATCCAACTAACAAATTATCAAATTTATTCTATTCTCTTACCCTGAAAAATACATGTTCATAATAACCTAGAAAGTTGGTGTTTGCACTTAATTCTTTCAAGTTCTTCACCAAAATGTGTCAGCATGAGGTCAGCCTGGTCTAAGCCTTCTCTGTGCTTTACACTTCCCATTCCTAGAGCTCTAGGGGTGTGTGTCCAGAGGGAGGGGCTACACATACAGTGTGTGAACACCCCCCCAGACCCCACATCCATACTCTGTCCTACCTTGGCAAACAGCCCTTACTTGGCCAGCCCTTGGGGATCAGGTGCAAATCCTCAGAGAAGGAGGTTTGGGGGAAGACTCCATATACAGAGATAATTCCAGAGTCTCAGACATCTGGAGTACACAGAATAGAAGTGGGGGGTGGGGGCAAGTTCCTGTTGGGCATTGTGGTGGAGTCCTCATTCTCTGCTGGGGGCGTGGAAGTGCTATGCCTGCAGAACCTCAGAGCCAGACCCTTTAAACATGGGAACCAGAACAGGGGGGAAAAGAAAGAAAAGAAAGAAAGAAAGAAAGAAAGAAAGAAAGAAAGAAAGAAAGAAAGAAAGAAAGAAAGAAGGAAAGAAAGAAGGAAAGAAGGAAGGAAGGAAGGAAGGAAGGAAGGAAGGAAGGAAGGAAGGAAGGAAGGAAGGAAGGAAGGAAGGAAGGAAGAAAAAGCAAGCAAGCAAGCAAGCAAGCAAGAAAGAAAGAAAGAAAGAAAAGAACGAACGAACAGGAGCCCCTCTTGCTTGGGTTTAAGGGCAATGCTAATCGTGATAAGAGCCTGAAAATTAGTTCCAGGGTTTTCAAGTCCCTTATGTATTTATTTCATGGACCCACTCTACTCCAAACCCATTGAAGCGGGCCTCATAATGTGAGGCAGAACCATCGTGACAAAAGGGCAAAAACTTATTTGCTGTCTTTTGGATTTAAAGGATCTGGTCTGTCAGTCATGTACTGGAAACAGCTGGTACGATTTCACAAAAACTGTTATATATGTAGGAATTTTGTGAGTCAGTTCTTAAATCAGTGATAACCTGAAATCAGATGGGAGTATGTACACTACAGAAATGGGTAAAATCCACAAATCAGGTCTTTTTAAAAAATTTTCCCCTTTCTTTCCAGGCTCACCTCCTGCCTCTCCATGCACACATCTCCATCTGCACCGTGCTCACCTTCCCCCGATCCCTGGATGTTCTAGACCTTCTCATGGCCCTGTTCGTCTGCACACACTCTTCCCTCTGATGAGAATGCCTTTTCCTGTTCTTCTAGCAGCCAAATTCCTATTAATCCTTTTAAGACCTTGCTTAAAAAGTCTCTTGCTAAACATTCCTGTACTCCTCTCAAAACAATTCCCCCTTCTTCCAAGTCCCCACATCACTTTGAAAATAGTAACAATACAAGTCTTTTTTTCAATCCCTTTACCTTCAAGACTGACGACAATTGTGACCAAGGCCCAATACTTAACAATTTTTTAAATAAATCAGTTATTAAAGGGTAATATAGATAAAACAAGAGTGGAATGGAATATACTTTAGCTTCCTAAGAAAGTTTTCAGAATGCTGCAAACAACATGAACATGCTGCCTGTGTACTATACGCGACTGTACACAAAGCACTGCCTAGTCTTATGGGAGAAGTAGAAGCGAAAGAGGAAAGATTCAGGTTTGAGAACCTCAGAGGCAAGGGTTCCTATACCTGGCTGACTGCCAAAATCACCTGAGAACTTTCTAAACATTCCTACTGTATCATAGTCTCCAAGGTGGCAGTCTAGGTGTGTGTACTTTTTCAGTCTCCTCAGGTGTGCCTGGTGGCTCAGCCGGTAGAGCATCTGACTCTTGATTTTGGCTCAGGTTGTGATCCCAGGGTGGTGGGCTCTGTGCTCCCTGAGCATGGAGACTGCTTGGATTCTCTCTTTCTGTGTCCCTCTGCCGGCTTGGGCTCTTTCTCCCCTGTCTCCAAAATAAATAAATAAGTAAATAAAAGCTTTTTTTTTTTTTTAACTTGGGGTGCCTGGGTGGTTCAGTCAGTTAAGTAGCCAACTTCAGCTCAGGTCATAATCTCACATGAGTTCGAGCCCCACATCAGGTTCCACACTGTCAGCACAGAGCCCACTTCAGATCCTGTCTCCTCTCTCTGCCCCTCCCATGCTCACATGTTTACTCTCTCTCTCAAAAATAAATAAATATTTTTTAAAATTTTTTTTAAAAATTAAAGAGGCACCTGAATGGCTCAGCCAGTTAGGCATCCGACTCAATTTCGGCTAAGATCATGATCTTACAATCATGAGATGGAGCCCCACGGATTCTCTCTCTCTCCCTCTTTCTGCCCTTTCTCCACTTGTCCTCTCTCTCTCTCTCCCCCTCCCTCCATCAAATAAATAAATAAACTTAAAAAAAATTAAAATCTCTTCAAGTGATTCCAATGGTCAGCCACAAATGTGAACCACTCTGGAGGGAAGTTTAGGTGCTAACACTGTATCCAGTCTGTTTGTCTCCAATTTCTCCTCTGTTCTTTCCACCTGAAGATTCTATACAAATTGCAAATCATTTGAGAGATACTCAGTTTGAGGGGAGACTATTGGCAAGTTATTTCCTGTATTTTCACAAAGCAAATCTAAAACTGAAATTCCTGTGTCTTTCCCATGTTTTGTGAAGTAGTGAGAGCATACTGAATCTGTATACCTCTTTTATGGACACCTGAGTTACAACATGTGTTCTGATTTGCTTGTCTTACTGATCTCAGAGGAGAGGCACACCCTGGACTGGGAAGGATGCTAAATTACCCTTCAGTCTCTGTGCCAGTTGTCTGGCAGTCATACCAGAGAATTCACAGTAGGCTTTAGAAAGTAATATTTTTCTTTCTGCTGTTGGTGATTAACACCCAGGTGAGGTTGCATGCTTTCAGTTTTTACCAAGATTGAAAAACAAACATGGTACTCTATAAATGTCATTTAATGTCCCCATTACTGTTCATCCCATGTCATTTCATGATCAAATTTATTCATAAATTTATTATCAGAATCATGCTATTTTTATTCATCTCTTTCTGTGGGCCAGTAAACAGACCCCAAGAATACAGGTGCATCTTGACTAAAATGTTGCTGTCTTGCATGGAGGTCATTGGCTGGTGGCTGAGGTCCTATCATTAGTGGCTCAGCTTGGTACAGGGTTCAGCTGGGAAACCTGGGGGAAAGCCTTGTCCCATACTGAGGAGTAGACAGGCAGCTGTTTGCACATGGTGGAAATGGAACTTGGATGTGTGGTCTCCCACCTTCCCTGCAATACAGAGAGAATCTTGGATGGGCTGTAAAGGGGCCTCTGTGTGCTGTCTTGTTGATCTCAGGGTGGCATTAAGGGGAACTCCCAGAGTAAACTAGACTAGAATGCTCAAAAGAGATTAGCAAAGTCATGGCATCAGATTATTAAGGAATAGCCTTGAAGCTTCATATCAGATGAAGTTAAGACATAGAGTCAAATGGAAGTAGAAAACCAGAGAATAGGAGAGAAAAAGCAAAGGCCAAGTAATCTGGGAAAAGCCCAGAGATGCTAGCCAACACTCACTACTGAGTCTGCACAGTATCTCCTATGATAGAATCTTGCTGAAGAACTCCAGGGTTCCCTTTTACACAGAATGAAATGTGACTGGTGCCCTCCTTGTTCTGATTGTCTATTGCTGTGTAACAAATCACCCTAAAATTTAGTATCTTCAGATGACAGTCATTTATCATCTCTCACAATTTCTATGGCAGGAGTTCAGGAGCAGTTTGGCTGAGTGGTTCTGACTTGTGATTTCTCATGAGGCTGCAGTCAGATGGTGGCTTAGCTGGAGTCATCTTTAAAGCCTCATCACTCACATATCTGATGCCAAAACTGGGAACTGAAACAGTTAGCACAGAGTGTCACTAACCGAATGCAATTTCTCCACAAGGTCTCTTAAATGAGGCTCAGGTTAGCTGGACATTTTATATGGTGGCTCAGGGCTCCAAACACCATGCACCAGGAGAACTAGGTGGAAGCCTCGTTGCTTTTTGTGACCTAGTATTCTGTTTATCAAAGAGGCCAGCCTATATTTACAGGGAGGAGAATTAGATTCCACCATCCAATGGAAAGAATGGCAAAAAAAAAAAAAAAAAAAATGTGGGCATGTTTGAAAATCATAACGATCTGCCCTCCAGCCAGAAGTTATTTATATTGATCCCACATGCAAATACTCTCACCCCCTCCTGAGACCCTTAAATATCTCATCTGGAATGCATCCATCTCAGATTCAAGGTCTGGTCACTCATCATCCAAATCAGGTTCAGGTGCTGCTCCGTAGGTGCAGATCCTCAATTACAACCTCCTGAATATTGTTCTTGATCTGAAGGTCTGTGAACTAAAGTGAAAAGGTACTGCTCCTCCACCCAACATACTTTGGTGAGATAGGCATGGATTAGCCACTATAGACATTCAGTAGTCTGTGTCAATCAGCTAATTCGTCTATAGCAATTCAGAAATCCAGTGAGGGAGAAAGAATGCATGCGTGCACTGGGGAGAGGGTAAGAGGGAGAGAAAGAATCCCAAGCAGGCTCGTTGCTGTCAGCTCAGAGCCTGACACAGATGTCATCTCATGAACCTTGAGATCATGATCTGACACAGAGTGCCAGACTGAATGATTCACCCAGGTGCCCCAACCAAGTTCCTTGATTAGAGCTGAGTATTATTCCTTCCTCTGAATTATTCTTGATGTTCTAGAAAATGTGCCCCATCTTTATAGCTGAGCAGTTTTCTCAGCCTTCTTCTTTCCCAGAGAATTTTAGGAACCCAAAAGCCTTTTTTCATTGTATACTACCTCTTGTTCCCTTTAGCCTGAACTGTTTTCATTCGTACAAGTCTCTTTAAAATTTTGTTTCCCCTCAGTCTTGTTTGAGATTCACTCCATTTGACAAAAAAACACATCTACAGATCTCACCGAGATCAGCTTTTCTCTACCTTAGACTCCCTCTAAGCCAAGCCCTTAAGATTTTTAGAAACATTTCTGAAACATGTTTGAACTTCCACTACAGCGATGCCTTGCCTCTAAATACCAACAAATTTCCACTAATCTAATGTTGTAAAACAAATCACCCTCAAAATTGGTCACCTAAAAATAGTATGCACCTGTTTTCTCTTTCACGGTTTCTGTGGGTCCAGCATTCTGGATCAGTCTGTTTGGGTGGTTCTGGCTCAAGATCTGACATTACTGGGTTTGAGGCCAACTCAAAGGCTGCTTTGCTCACATATCTAGCCCATGGCTGGGAATAGTTGCATGGCTGGGAGTGAGCCTGCTGGGTCTCTATGGTCCCTCTCTGCAGTTTCTCTAGCTTGGTGGTATCCATGCTCCAAGAGAATATACTCAGGAGAGACAGCCAGGCAGATGCTGTATCACCTTTGATGAACAGCCTTGAAAGCCACATAGGATCACTCCTGCTACCTCCTCTTAATTAGAAGCAAATCACTAAGGCCAGCCCAATATTTAAAGAGAGAGGAATTAGGTCCCATCTCTTTAGGAGAGATATTTCAAATCCTTTCCAGACTTGTGTTAAAACCACCACACCTCTGGGATTAAACAACATAGAGGCGCTGTCTTAGTGTGTATTTGCTTGGTAAACTGGGAGAAAATCCAAGACTGTGATTTTCCTGGAATCCTGGGAGTTAGGTCTCTGTTTTGAAAATTATCTGCAGGACGCCTGGGTGGCTCAGTCGGTTAAGCGTCCAACTTCGGCTCAGGTCATGATCTCACGGTTCGTGGGTTCGAGTCCCGCATCGGGCTCTGTGCTGACTGCCGCCTCAGAGCCTAGAGCTTGTTTCAGATTCTGTGTCTCCCTCTCTCTCTGACCCTCCCCTGCTCATGCTGTCTCTCTCTCTCTCAGATATAAATAAAAAAATATTTTAAAAAAATTAATAAAATTATCTGCAACTGAATGCTGTCCCCCATCAGCACGTGGGAAACCTTGGCCCTACCCTGCTGCTTTTGAATCTGGAGGTGATAACTGCCTGGAGCCCCACTTGCCTCACAGGAAACCGTGTGTTATACAGTGTTTTGTCGTTGTCCCTCTTTAGCTTCCTGCTTCCCAAGGCCAAGGAGCCACTGTCCCAGAGGAAAAAGAACCCACCTCAAGTAGCCAACAAGCAGCACTCTCTCCATCCTAGCCTCTCAGACTCGCTAATGCTTGGATTGGACTTAGCCTGAGTAAGTAGCTTTTTCATACTAATTTTTTAAAGCCCTGTTGTGCCAAAGGATTAAATAAGCAATTGTTTAGCTTAAAATGCCTCATGGGGGACAAAAATAACACCTTTCAGGGGACAGACAATCTAGTTTTCAAACCCACTTCATTTAAGGCAACAAAATCTCTTTTCTACAAGGTTTTGGCTGTGTGGAATGCAAGTGTTGTCATGCTAGCTAAGATAGTGTACGATCAACTTTCAAAGCAGAGGGAAATTCTAGGAGTGCAGAGATTTTCTTTTTTTGTAGGCTGACAAATGAAAGTATATATATATGGGTTAGAGGGCTGCAAAGGAGTTATGTTCAACCCTCAGAGATGACTGGAGTCTTCTTTTCTATATTTAGACTATGTCTTGAAATTCATGAAAATGGATTGCTTGTTCTTCTCCTTCTGAAACCATTCTCCCTCTGCCCCCTACTCTCCCCAGGCTTTATTTATTTATTTTTAAAAATAACTGAGTCACATGTGAGCCATTCCTAAAGCTTAAGACTTATTTTTAACAACTTTCTCAAACACAAATACCATTGTTCACATCCTTAGGGACAGTGAGTTACTCCAGAGGAAAAAATGTAGAAATTTTGTATACATTTTTTATCCAGTGAATAATTTATATTAAAATAAATTGTGCAGAAAATGTGAAAGATCTTTGAGTAATCCAAAGACTACTGTACTGGGAACCAAAAAAGAAATGATTGTAATCCACAAAGCTTTGGAGGAAGCTGTGAGGGGAATTTTCGTTTTCAAAGTTTTTTTAATGGTGTCCTTGTTATTGTTTTGAGTGCTAAGGTTCTGTCATTCTCGGAACTCCCTCCTTGCCACATTGTTCACTTCCTCTTCCCCACTGTTACCAGCCTTGCTAGGAACCTGAAAAGTTTTGATAGAGACTCAACTAAGGGAAACCTCACAGATCACTGATTTAGTGTAGATCAGATGCATGGGGGGTAAAGTCAGCAAGTGGGGGGAAGAAGAGAGAGAAAGAGAAGCAGCAGGCTACAATACAAAATATTATATCGAATCAAATCAACCTCTGGCTCTTAGTCTCTTAACTTTAATTACATCTTTCCTTCTTGGGTATCAACAACATTGTTGCCAAACCCCTACAGCTATGGGGGACATAAACATCTAAATCTACTGGAGACCGGAGACCGATGGCAACATCAATCTTCATTGTTGCTCTTTTAGAGGATTCGCAGCACTGCTGCCATCTGCGGTGAATGGGACATTAGAGGTGACTATTTCCCACAAGGGGGCTTTTTTAGATTTACCTTCAGGAAGTAAAGATGCTTCATTGTTTTAGGGGGAATTTAGTTGGCTAAGATCGTGGGAATCACAGCAGCAATAGAGAGCTAACGCTGGGATAAAAGTTACCAATTAGCAACCCTACAACTAACTTTCTGCTCAGCCTCCAAGGATGGCAGATGAGATTGATAGCCAGTTACCTCTATCCAAAAAGGTTGTTCATGACCAGACCAGACTGAGTGGCCAGGCTAACCGACTACCTTAATTTTAAACAGGGAAATCCCAACAGTCAAGCTCTACTTTTGAACAGAGAATCTCAAAGAACATATTTGAATCTATGATCATGCACTTAACCAGAATATGGCCCTTAGCTGAATTGTCTCAATGTTTTAATGTGTCATTTTTTTTCTGTTTATGACATCCCTTGATCAAGTATGACTGACCTTTGCCAAATTGTAACATACATATTTTTTAAGATATATGTAGAAATCAGCCTGTTCTATATAAAAAGGCTTTTTGTGCTTGGTTTTTAAAATCTAAATCTGCATATATTCTATAATTATTAATAGCTTTCACTGCAGTGGACATATTAGGGGGTTTTATGGAGCTATGTCATAATGCTGAACAGGCTCCATGATATTTTCCCTGGTACCTGGGATGTTTACATCTGTTTGAGTGCCAATGGGGAGCAAAGCTGGCCCATGTCTGATATAAGAGATAAAACAGAGGAAATATGATGCAGTGAATTCAAGAATCATATGCAGGGGCCCCTGGGGGGCTTACTCCGTTGAGCATCCAACTCTTGATTTCAGCTCAGGTCATGAGCTTAAAGTTCATAGGATCGTGTACCACATCAGGCTGTGCACTGACAGCACGGAGCCTGCTTAGGATACTCTCTCTCTCTCTCTCTCTCTCTCTCTCTCTCCCTCCCTCCCTCCCTCCCTCTGCTGGCTTTCTCTCTCAAAATAAATATATAAACATTAAAAAAAGAATTAGACTGCAAACAATAAGAGTAAGAATAGAAGTTCTTGACTCTTTTTAAGGAGACATGTGGAACTGAGAAACAGATCTGGATTTAGAAGAGATGGACTTCCATAATCTTTGATTAAAACCTCTTCCTCCATGAACATAAATGTTAGAACAAGCAACAGCCCGGAGACCCCAACTGAATTTAAACACATCTAAAGAGGGGATTGAAGGAGGGGGCCTAGCACAAAGAGATATCTGGTATGCAGATTCTTTGTACAGAAAGTTAGTTGAGGCTTTCTGGAGATTTAAGCAAATTACATCAGAACATTGTGTTCCACAGGATAGCTGCAGTAACTGATAATTCTCAGGGTTTACTGTAAACTTGTTGGCCGTGAGCAACAGTGTTGCCACTGCCCCTTTGAGACTCAAGCTCTCAATTTCCACCCCAAACAGCTTCAAGTGCTCTTCCTGCTGCCCATTCATCCCCTTCCAAATCCTCCTGCATGATGTAGCTGAGGGAATCTTTCAAAGCCTTCTTCTGCTGCACACCTTCCATTGGCTTCTCCTGCATTCTGTGTCTAGTGCATGCCAGGCATCAGGGGCCCTTCTGGTGAGACCCACTTCCTCTCATCTTGCTCCTCCACCCAGAATCTTTCCCTCCTGCCTGAACCACTGACCTGTTCTCACATCCATGCTTTTCCAGTGTATTCTAGGGCATTGTACTAGAGCATATTAATACCTCCATTTTACTATAATTGTCCTTGCTGCATGACTCCAAGCTCTGCTTGCTCTCTGCATGAGCACAGGGTCTGGCCCACAGTGGGCCCAAAACAAACACGTTGAGTTAGGGAGTATGTAAGTGCCCATGCTGCTTCCCTCCTTCCATGTGAAATGATTAATCCCTGGCCATTCTGCAAAGCTGCCCCAGGAAGCCCTCCCTGACCTGTCCCTGCTCTGCTTCCCCAGCACCCCTTTTATAACCTTTCATTTACTTTATTTCACCTACTTATATTAGGTTATAAGTATTTATATATTACCTATCTGCTTATACATTTGCTATTTCTGTGGCCCAAAGGGCCAATGTCAGCAATACCCTATGGCTCAACCCACTAGAAAACCAGGAACACATGGTGACTATACATGAGACAGACCTCGGTTGAAAGCTGGATCTGTCACTTGCCACCTGTCCTTGTCAAGCTCCTCAGCTTTTTATGCCTCAGTTTCCTCGTGTGCAAAATGGAGATAATAAGAGCAATTCTATCAGAATGGTGGTATGAGGCTTAAATGAGGTGATGCATGTTAACATACCGAACACAGGGTTTGGCTCATATAAGAAATGTTAGCTACAAGTAGTCAATAAGTAAGTGTTTACTGAAAGCCCATGAGGTGCAAGGGATAGTGCTAGTTGCTGGAGATGCAAAGATGGTTAAGCCTAAAGCAGTCTTGCCTTTGTGGAGCTCACAGCCATTGGAAGTAGGATAATGAGTCTGACCAGTGCTATGACTGGGGAAGTACTGAGTACTCAAGGCATTGTGTCCCAAGTCTGCCACTAGGGTGGGATCATCTGCTTATAGATCTAGTTTCCCATCTTAACTGCCAGAGGCTTTGAGTATCTTTTTCCCTGGATAAAGGGATACCAAAACCCAGTAACTAGTATACAGTGGATACTCAATAAATGTGTGTTGAATAAATCAATGAATGATTCAATTAATCAAAAACTGAATGAAGTGTAGGTCCAGCTCTAAGGGCCTATGAGAGAGAAGCTTCTCAGATCAGCATTCACAGCCAAAGCAGCCAGAAGTTCTCTCTTAGAAAATTGAAGTTGTCCAATGTTTTGCTATAGAGGTTTATAAGCCAGAATCTGTTTTTGGTGGAAATGGAAAAGAGGTGTTGCTAAGCTAGATCCTGGGGTTTTGACTGGTTATTGTTCATTTTTTAACTATTTTTCACAAGGTTGTAGTACCAAAAAAAAAAAAGAAAGGCTTTTGAACGTAACTGTTTATGTAAAGTATAATCATATAAACAAAGAGAAAAAATGAGAGATGATTTTTTTCTAGTTCATTCATTCATTCACTCATTCATTCATTTCACAAGCATTCTGTGTGCAGGGCACTTGGTACATAGCATACATTTGGAAGAGGAACAACTACCCCCAGCCACAGTGTTTAAAAACCCTCTGCTCCAAGGTCTTGTTTCTCTTACCTTAACTGATTTCATTATAAACGTATATTAGTTTAAGAAATATTTGTCAGGGCACCTAGGTGGCTCAGTCAGTTGAGTGTCTGACTCTTGATTTTGGCTTAGGTCATGGTGTGAAACCTGCTTGAGGTTCTCTCTCTCGCTCTGATACTCCCGCACTCGTGTTCTTTCTCTGTCTCAAAAAAACAAACAAACAAAAACGGAAGGAAAGAGAAAAAGGGAAAGAAAGAAAGAAAGAAAGAAAGAAAGAAAGAAAGAAAGAAAGAAAGAAAGAAAGAAAGAAAGAAAAGATAGAAAAGAAAGAAAGAAAATTATTTGCCAAAAGCCAACTCTGTACTAGGCTCTGTGATGGGCCTGAGTCCTCAGTGGTGAGCAAAAGCTGCCTCAGCCTCAGCTTCCATGAAATGTGGAATCTGATGGGGAGGACAGCAAGTATCCAACAGTCACATAAATATGTGGTCCTACTGCAGTTAGCAAAGCAGAGGAAAAAGAAAGTGGAATGAGATGATACAACAGGGGACTGGGCTAGGGAATGAGGAAGAGCTTCCCAGAGGAAGTGACTTTTGAACTGAGATCTGAACATTGAGGGCAGACGGGAGCTGGAAAGCTGCAGAAGCCAGTGTGAGGAGAGGGAGTGGGCTGGGGCCGCAGAGACAGAGGAGAGTTGGACAGGGGCCAGGGAGATTCAAGTCATATGATGAATTTTTAAGAATGTTAAGGAAAGTTGTCATCTGCTCAGATTTACACTTTTCACTGTTTTCCATTAATTAGATTGTGAGCTCTTTGAATTATGAGGTTGTGTCATATTCATTTTCGCATCTCTGACCGCATCCAACAGAGGGCTTTGAATGCAGATGGTGCTCAATTAATGCCAATTGGGTATAGGAAAGGATGCCAGTGACATGACCTTATAGTGGGATATTAATGATGATCTAATTCAGTGGATACTTGTATCTCCAAACAAGAGATGTCCATAACCCCCCAGATGCTTTCCCCTATACCATGGAGACAAGAGGTGAATGGGCATGGCACTGTTTTTCACTTAAGAAATGTTTTGAGTTTATATTATTTTATTTATAAGAGAAAGAGTTCTCAGCCCTCCTCTTGCCTGAATTCTCCACAGGATTGCTAGTTGGCCACAATCTCAACTGCAAGACTCACTGAGCGTCATTTTGGTGATTAGGGCTGAGTGGAGGTAAGGGTATATTCTCTCTCTAGTATCCCTAGTATCTGCTACCTCAGTCTGATGAGCAATGCAGGGCTCCATATTCCCTGACTTCACTCCTTCATATTCTTAAGATGTTTGCCACCCACAGGCCAGTCAGCAGGATTAAGGGTATCCTTTTGGCACTGTGACTTCCATGGGACTGACTTTTCTTATGGTTGGGGAGAGATGCTCAACAACCATGGCAAATGCTCCCATGTTCTGCTGGAGAAAATTGGAGGTCATTAACAATACACTTACCACCTCCATCTTTGGATACTCAGGGAAAAGCGTTTTGGAGTGGGATAACAGATAGAGATAGATTTCAGGGGCCCTTTTCACACAATGATGATTTTCTCAAAATGGAACCAGATCTCAAGGATCTTTGTCCCCTCCCGAGAGGCTTTTCTTCCCAGTATGTGGATAGTATGTGAATATGATTATATACATGCAGAGGGAAGACGTGCTCCTGATCACTCTTTAAATCATTTGATGTTGGCAATGATCTCATTTTTAAAGCCACTAGAAAGCACAGTTGATGGCTAAATTACCAACATATTCTTAAACAGTTTCCATATTTATCTGTTTGGCTGTTTTCATCCCTTCTTCTCCCTTGTGCCATTCTGTGATATCGCCTCAGCCTCAGAGATTCAGAGCGGCCGTCTGCTGAACACATGAATACTAAAGAATTGGTTTCCTTAGTAACAATAACCATGAAGCAGCTCTCAGAACTTCCTGCCTTTCTGTCTGTCTGACTTTCTGTTTGTTTCTGTTGGTCATATGGAAAAGGACACCCAAACCAGGACTGCACATAATAGATGTACATAAATTTTGTGACCCATAAGCAGAAGGGAGGCTCATCTCTGCCAAGGTCACATTCCTTTTCTCAATCCACTGCCCTCTTCTGTGAGGTTAAGGCTAATCCAGAACACCTGCTAAGGTTCATGACCATCTCAGAGTCTTTTTCTTTCTTCAAGTCAAAATTTGGAACCACAAAGCCATAGTGCAGGATACATAACTGAAGTGCCTCTTTCTCTGTGGGTCACCAACATGGAACTTTCCAAAAAAAAGAAGACATCCTTTCTTTGCACGAGATTTCTAATTATAAAAAGAAAATGTTAACTGAGCAGAGACGGTGTTGCTCATTTTTCCAGGATTTCTTTTTTGAGGGTCTGTTTGAGAAATTGCCCTGCTTCCTGCCCATCCCCATGCCATATCTAGTCAGGATGAGCCATAGGGCCTCCCTCCCCAAAAGGAGCAGAGGGAGACAGGCCTCAGGAAGCTGTCCTACCACTGGGTTCTGAGATCATTGTCCAGACACTTGATAGATTCTGCCATCTTTATCTTGTGGGCACATACTAGGATGCCTGACCCTCTTTGACTCCATCTCCTGGCTGGCCTGGATGCCTGGCTGTGGCCACAGAAGCATCCTCTGCAAGGCAAAGCATATGCCTGCCCCTTCCTGCATCAGTTTTCTTCTCAGGACTATGTCCACTCAACATGCAAACACAGAGCACTGCTTAGTACTAGGCATGATGCTGGACACTGGGTCCAAGAATGACCAGAAAAACCCAGTCCCTGCCCCCATGAGGTTCACAGTCTGAAACCATAATTTGGGTGCAGGACAATATTTAGAGTCTGCTACAATAGGAGCTATACCCAGGGCAATGAGGAACACCAAAGAGAAGCCTATGAAACTGGAGGCAGAACAGGGAAAAGTTCCTGAAGAGGTTAAAGCTAACCTAAGTCTTAAATTAAAAAAAAAAAAAAAAAAAGTAGGAATAGGTAAATATGTTGAACACTTACTATAGACTAGGAACCTAATGTGTTATACGTTCATTATTTAATTCCCACAGCTGCTTGGAAGCAGCAGTCAAACCCAGAGCTGTGTGGCAGCTAAGTCCAGAATCTTAAGCACAGCCTGAGTGGAAGGAAGAATCCCAAGTGGTCCAATGTGATAGGCCCACAAGCGGTTACTTTTGCCAGAACATGAGTGTGGGGTAAAGCATGGAGAAGCAGGCACTGTCAACTTGTGGAGGCCTTGCTGATGAGGCCATGGTCCTCGAAGTGAAGGTGAGCTGCTTCATTTGCATCTTGGAAAAACCATTCTGGCAATAGTGAGGAGAATGGCTTTGCAGGCATAGAATTAGGGACAGGGTGATAGTAGTCAACTAGTAGTCCTGGTGAGAAGGGATGTTAGCCAGAATTTAGGCAGCATCAGTGATAGGAAAAGAAAGGAAGGAATCTCCCAATGCTTTTCCCATGAAGCGCCATGCCTTAGACTCCTCCTTCCCACATTGCACCTACAACTCAGCCCCCAGGGCTCCTCTTCATGTCTTATCTCAAATCTGTCTGGCATTACCTCGCCCTCCCAGACCCTACACTGAATTTCATTTTGTTTCCAACTCCCAGAGCCTAGTATAGAAGTAGGCACTTAGCAAAAGAATTGAATGGCACAATGAATGGATTGGAATAGTTTCTGACTTCTCACCTATTTAACAAACTCTTGGCCCAGACCATTGCAGTCCTCTCGCTGCCCTCATTCAAAGATAATACATGAAGCTGGAGAGATGTTCTGACCAAGCATGAGATATGAGTCATCTGGTTGTCACAGTGCAGATGCTCATTGATTGACATTTCTACAGTCATCTCCTCTGTCTTGGATTTGACACCAAGAATACTAAGTGACAAACGTCAAGTAGTATATACCTCAGACAACTTAGCTAGAATAAAAAGGTGGAACTCAAGAGGTTCATTCTGTATAATTTCATATTTATGTATAGAGACAGGCAGAGATAGGCCCTTTCTTCATACTTTTCCCAATAAAAAATTGGACCAAAGTCAGGTGAGATGGTGACAGATGAAATTGGACACACACACAGAGAAATGACTGAGACACTCCCATCAGTTGAGGACCTACTATGTAGCATTTTGAAGGCAACAAAATTCATAGCTAATAATCTGAATAGCCTATCTCATGTGGTGGTCTTAATTTTTCCTTGGTCTGCAAGAATTAAAAAAAAAAATTCAAGCAAACATAACCTGCACATAGTTATTTATAGCAGCTTTACTCATAAATCTCAGAACTTAGAAGCAACTAAGATGTCAGTAGGTGAATGGATAAATAGACTGTGGCACATCCAGACTATAATATTCTTCAGTGCAAAAATGAAATGAGCTACCAAGCCCTGAAAAAATATGGAGGAACTTTAAATGCATATTACTGGGTAAAATAATTCAACCTGAGAAGTCTATGTATTATAGGATTCCAACTATACAACATTCTGGAAAAAGGAAAGCCATGGAGAAAGTAAAAAGATCAGTGGTTGCCAGGCAGAATGAAGGGGATGAATAGGCAGCTTGCAGAGGATTTTTAGGGCAGTGAAAATATGCTGTATGATATTATTATGATGGATCTATGTCCAACCCACAGAATGAACTATAATGTAAACTGGAATTTGAGTGCTTATGGTATATCAACACAGGTTCATCCTTGTTTAAAAATGTACTACTTAGATGAATGATGTTGATAATAAGGGAAACTATGCATGTTTGGGGCAGTAGGTATATGGAAAATCTCTGAACTAAAACTAAAATTTCTCAAAAAATATGAAGTCTTAAATTAAAAAAAAAAAAAGACAAGAAAGCACAAAATGAGAACAAACAACTGTGGAGTAACCTTAATGACATCAATTCCAATGGACCGAAATGCCCATAATATTCTGTGGCCCAGCATTTTAGCCAATAATTCAAGTCTTCCTACTTTTTGCACATGTTCCCAAAAAGGAATTCTGACAAACTGTATACCCATGCACATTTTAGAGTGCTTTAGAAGAGCAGGACTGAGATGGACAAAGGATTCAGGGGTCCAAGGTATGTGGAGCTGTGCCTGCTTTTGTATGACAAATTGTATTCCTGTTAAAGAAATGAGAATCTGCAAATACATGCAAAGGGGGAATTAATGTAGTTCTCATATTCTGGGGCGAGGAAGAGCCTGTGGCCTCTGACTCACTGGCCAAAGGCAGCAAATAAGCAACAGCAACTCAAAGAGATGCAGGAAAATACAACTAGTTCTTCAAAAACCATGCCAGAGCAATTACCATATTTTAGCATATGGCTCCACACTGAATTATTTCACAGTTATAATTAGGTTGTTAATGCAGTGCAGAATTGGAAGATACACTAATTTGGTGTACACTTTATCTAATCTTCTGGAAATGCAACATTTAGAGGGCCCGACTCTTCACAAGCAATTAAAAAGGACTTATTCAACTTAACTTTAGTATCACATTCTTTGTGTGTGTGTGTGTGTGTTGAGCTTTGTAGTGTGTGTGCGTGCGCGCACGCGCGCGTGTGTGTGTGTGTGTGAGAGAGAGGGAGAGAGAGAGAGAGAGTTTCCATCCCAATTACAGACACAAGCAACACACTGGTCTCTGATTTGTTTCCACTATTCATCATATAAGATTCTTTTCTTTCTTGCTTGCTATTTTTTTTTCCTTTTTTGCCTTTGGTGAATTAAAACTGAATTTTCTTCTTCTCCAGGACACTTCTCTGTTCCAGTCATAGTAAATACTAATTTCATTTCCATCCTATTATTTTTCTAATTAAGCATTTGTCATGCAAAAGGAGATCTGAGGTGCCTGGGCTTTCCATTATGTAAAATATTCAGTTATGATAATAGCTATGGGATGGCATCTCAAAGGTGTTATGGAAAGAAAAAAAATCAGGGAAGAAATAAAATAAACTATATTTTACTGTAGACTTTTGCCTGTTTATTCTCTCCCTGGTCTGACACAATTGCTAATATTGACAACGTCCCATCATTTGTGAAGGATATACACATAATTAGCATCCTTTAATAAGGAGAATTCTATTATATGTCTATGTAAAGTCTGTTTTAAGGTTAAAAATAAAACACTGCATCTCATTTTTTCTCTTCTATTCACACTTAGCAAAGCCTATAACTTCTATACTTGATGAAATGTGCTTCTGAGCTCAAATTGTTTCAGAACAAAGTAGGAAAATGCCAGAAGGACAACTTGGTATTTCTTGGAGATTCTTTCTTCCTTCTTAAAACAAATCCCAAGGGGCTAGGCTCTGTCAAAGGAGAATTTATTTTCTAAACCCTTTGAACACAACACTTTTCCATTTTCTGTGGCAAGGTATTTTTCCCAAACAAACATTAACAATCACACCATATATCTATACTTATATCCATACAAATACTATATATCATACATCTATATTCTACATATGTGTAAATATGTATATGTATATCTATTTGCATGATATTATGTATATTCTACAGATATACTTGATATTATCTACTGATTTATAAGATCTTAGATTTTATTTTTCAGTTTCCATAGTTTATAGAGAATACACTGTGAAACTGGATTTTATAAAGGTGGAACCATTTCTTTTCAGTTAGAATGTAGAATGAGCTTTCTGGTTTTGGAAGGAACCCTGGTATATTTTCTGAAATTGCCACCTCCTGAAACATATTGTGTATGGCGTGTGTGGGCCTGTGTGTGTGTGTGTGTGTGTGTGTGTATCTGTGTGTCTGTCTATACTGCCTGAGAGTGCTAATAGTTGAACTTCACTGTGAATAGCCACATGTTCAGTATTTTCAAAGCTGCTGTTATGGTGCCCCCTCCCACATCCTCTTTATTAGATTGCCGAATCTCCCCCCACTGCTCTGACTGTTGGTTGCCTCAAACTGACATAAGCCCCCACATCTGGGAAAGTTGTTCTGGACTAATATAAGAGGAGCCACCTCACCCCGGAAGTTGGTAGGGGGAGGCCACAGCTAATGGCTGATTGATAAGTATCCCAAAGGCTGACGCCCCGAGCCTAGGAGGGAGAAGTTCTGCGGTGTGGTTAATGCTCCAGAGCACCCTCCGACCATGGCGCGGACCAGGGCAGCCTCTCCTCGAGCCATGTCCTTCACCTTCTACTCCCGCTTCACTCCTTCTCTTAGTAGGGTTTTCCTGAAGAGCCCTTACTCAAGAAATTGCCTGTACTCAAAGCCCTGTCTCAGGCTCGGATTCTAGGAAACCTCTTTCAATGTTAGAAATTTGATTTTCTAATTAATAAAATGTAGATAATAATTGCTGCCTAGTCTCTTTCTCAAAGTCATGGTGGAAATAGTAAATTATGTAGAAGACTTTTGTAAACAGCCTTAAGAATATTTTGCAGGCAACATGATGTATTATTTATTTTAATATTTCGCCTTAGGTTCTATGTAAACATGGTGAATTTCTACCAATTTGTGTTTTTTACACTTTAGGCTAATGTCCACCTTGCTCATTTGATCACTCCCTAGCGACAGTGGTTTGTAACAGTTGCTGACTTGTCTGCATCGCTTTCCACACCTGGGCTTTCCAAGGTGAATGCGTGAAAGCAATGTGATTCCAGCTAAGGACTGTGTCAGTCTGGCAGGTACACAGGCTTCACAAAAAGCCAACTAACCAAGAACCCAGGATGTGGTTTTGGGAAATCCTCACATGGTTTTAAGCTAAGCCAGGCACCAGATTTTTATGTGAAATTCCTAGATTCTTAAATACAAACAATACATGTTTTAAAAACATAACACCCTACTATTCAAGTAAAAGTAAACTGGCAGTGTGTTACCTGTGGCCAGATTTTAGCTCCTGAAATAACAGGCCAGGTGATCCCCCCTGAGCTCTCAGCTCCCAGCACTGTGCCCAGCAAATGGTAGATGAAAGGCCCTGGATAAACAGAACCACCATTAGCAATGCGGGTTTCCAAGGAGTTAAATGAATGACCGCTGGTTTTAGTAAACAGTTCTCCACTTTGTAAAAACTACTCAGCATATGATTCTTTTCCCTAAACAGTATTACAACATATGCAGATTTTTATTCACTTGCCAGCTTGCTATTGCACAACTTTTCAAGGACACTTAGTCCGTTTCCTGATCTATTAAACAAAAATAATTATGCCTGACCTGAAAATAAGCAACAGCATGAAAAGGGGCTTTACAAACAGGGGCGATCAATCCAGATGTAAGAAATCACTGTTCTCTAAATTCTGCCCTGGGATCTAAATCCCATACTCAGAATATTTGAAACTGAGGAACAGAGGTTCTCTTATCTTTCTTCTAAGATGGTGTTTCCTTAACTGTAGTCGCAATTTTTGCTATAAAAACTACATTATTATTTTCTCTTACTACTCATTGCCTGAATTTTAAAGACAAATATATTTTTTTCTAACTACCAACCAACACTATTCTTTTTCAACTACCAACCTTACCTTTGTCCTAAGCAATAATATCTATGAATGCACACATTTCATGTCCTAATACTTAACCTTATGCACATACACACACACATATACACATACGTAGGTGTATTACACTTTGTGGTTATATATATATATACACATCTGTGTGTGTGTGTTTGTGTACATATAGTATGCATCTATGTCCCATATAAAATCACCTTGCTTATCACCAATTGTATGTGTCTTTCATTTTAGAATATTTTGCCCCCCTGGAATAGTAGATTTTCATAGGAGGATTTTCCGCCTCTCTCAGTCTATTAATTTACTCATTGAGCATTTGTCACCTACTGTCTATCTCATGTAAACCTGGAACAGTCAGGAGAAGATTAACATTATTGGTTCCACAAAATTTTAAGCCACTCTAAAAACCTTTCTGAGCCCATGTGGCTAAATGAATTTCAGGCAGGAAACTCACGCTCCAAATCACCTCGCTCCAGATTCCTATGGATTTGGTAACATTTAGGAATCACAGAGGGCAACCCCAAGAGAGCCATATTTGTGAAATGCTTAAGCTCTCCTCTTAGAATCTGCCCCAAGGGGAATCTGGGTCATGCTACTAGCAAGTTTTAACACAGTAAAGTCTGGTGGCGCCTTCTCAATAATTTTCATGCAAGAAGCTGTCTGGTGCTATGTTCCTAACTAACCAACCCCCCAGCATTGTCATTTCTAAGATTGGCTTTCTCTGTTTAATAAGATAATGGCATTCAAGCCAGTCTCCATTAGGTTATGAGGTGATGTTAATAATTACAATCTGTGCGTTTAGGTGGCACCTCTCCCAGCAAGAACCAAGAGTTTTACAAATGTTATCTCATTTTCAACTTCATGACACCCTTGTGAAGCAAGCATTTTTTATTGCATTATTACAGAGAGAGGAGCTGAGGCGTGAAGAGGTTAAATGCATTGCCCAGTCTGAGAGCAGATCTGAGATCACAGATCTCAAACCCGGTTTGATGTTGTCTAAAGAAAGTATCTGTGATGTATTTGTGTCTGGGTTTCACACCAAATGCAGGGAATGTCTCCGAAAATATTTACATTTAGGTCTGTAAACGCGTAGGCTCTTTAAACTTTGCATTCCAAGTGGAATCAATGACATGTGCCTTCTTTGACTAGCAAACAAACATAGAGGTCTAATGCCAGAGTTTGACATACTAAATACCATCTGCCAGATAACTTACACATATCTTTATGTACCGGGCATTGTTCCAAATGTTTTATAAATTTCCAAGTACCATTATGTTCCTCATTTTACAGGGAAGGAAAGTAAGGAAGCTAGACAATTTTGTCTAAATGTCCTACAGCTGGTAAGTGGCAGAGCTAGGATTCAAGTCCACTCAATCTGGTTCCTGAGTTCATGCCTTTAAACTGAACAATCTGTAGCTGTCAAGCTTTTAATAGTTATTTGGTTGAAAATGTCTCTCTCCCATGCCAAAGGTTTTTTTGTTTGTTTGGTTTTGGTTTTGGTTTGGTTTTTGTTTGCTTGTTTGTTTGTTTTCCTGTCAGTGGTTATCCTTTTAACCCTATTCTGGGCATAATCTTCCCATGTAGCCAATGACTCTGTCCCCACCCCAACTGTGTTCATATTCTAAATGGATGACCAGCTGATATTCTAGCAAAGTGACTGGAAAAGAGGGTTTCAATCCATATCAATCATCATTCCATTCCATCCAGAGTCTTTCAAGGCATCTTCCAAAAGTATAGAAAAAAGGAAACCTTTTTTTCATTTGTGCTTTAGAAAAAGAAGACAGTGAAATTCTCCCACCAGTTCGTCCTAGGATTGGGATGAGTTTTTACAGTAAGCAAAGCTATTTTTCACAGGTGACTTATGCAATACACCTTACATTTGGAGTGTGTTTTCACTGTGTTCTATATGTTCATTATCTTATTTGATCCTTACACAACAGCCCAGTGAGATAATCAGGGAAGCGATTTTTATAAGTGCCATTTTACAGATGAGAAACTGAGGCTCAGTGTCATTCAATAAACTTGTCCATAGTCACCCAGCTAATGAGCTACAGGAGCAAAATATGTCCAGTGTCATATTAATAAGCCCTATAAATGATCTCATCTCATATGACACTTAATACCTTCTGGCGATATCATTGCTAAACTTAGGCATTTAAATCAATAAAAATCAGAACAAGTCCTCCTTCGGATTACATACAGGATGCTCAAGAACACTTGGTGACTTCATGTTCAGCTCCCTTCTCCTGTTTGAGGGAACATGAAATAGGCTTTCCAGAGTCATCAAAAGAAAGGCTCCTGTGTGGCCCCTCCTACCACACCTGGGACCTGTACTTGTTTCCTTGCCCAGGTGCTGCCCACTGCCTGAATGAAG
The DNA here is from genome assembly GCF_003009895.1 of Hyaena hyaena. Classification (NCBI taxonomy): domain Eukaryota; kingdom Metazoa; phylum Chordata; class Mammalia; order Carnivora; family Hyaenidae; genus Hyaena; species Hyaena hyaena. The sequence goes on along the minus strand of NW_024080990.1, from coordinate 368,708 downwards.
GGAATCTCTGGATTCAAAGAGCCATCTCCCTTGTTTCAGGAATGTGTTCTTTGTCCCCTGGTTATAGACGCTGTGTGCTGGAGAATTAGTTCCACTAAAGAAGGAATGAAAAGGCAGTTCACTCAGATGAGTAATATACGGGCTAGGAATTGGACCCTGGAGGTCAAATTGCCAACCTTTACTTTCTCTATTAAATATCTTCTATAGGGGTGCCTAGGTGGCTTAGTCAGTTAAGTGTCCAACTCTTGATTTCAGCTCAGATCATAATGTCATGGTGCATGAAATCAAGCCCTGTGTTAGGCTCTATGCTGACAGCATGGAGCCTGCTTAGGATTCTCTCTCTGACCCCCACCTCTGCCCCTCTCCAACTCGCATGCGCATGCACTCTCTCTTTCTCAAAATAAATAAACTAAAAAAATAAAACAAATGTCTTCTGTAGGAAAATTGATTACTTTTCTCTTCTCATTGCTGGGACATTTGTGGTGAATTACCATTTGTGATTTCAGATCTTTTATACTTAGTCTTCCTTCTTTCCTTCCTCCCTTCCTACTTACTATTATTTGTAATTGATATTCCTCCAAATAAGTCATTGTTGGAAGCATTGGCTTCTCTCCTCCTCTGCGTAAGATCTTTACCTCTACTTGACTAGAATTCAATTGCCTGATTTGAGCTTCTTTGGTTGTCCTTACTGCTAGATTTTATGGATTTTTCTCCCCAAGACCCTCTCCTTGAAAACCGCGCTCTATCAGTCACAAACATCTCCCCCTACACTCCCATCCCACTGTGTGCCTCAGCCTTTCTCTCTTCATGGGAACATTTCCCTTTATCTGCCAAAGATTTAAGCCTTTTCATTTCCTCTACACCTTCCCATTCTTCATGGCACACTCTCTTTGCTGGCATCTAGGACATTAAAATCTGACTTTTCTCTTTGCAGTTTGTTCCATTTATTCACATTCCTCCTCCTCCCCTAACACATAAGTATTCTCCAAAATTTAGTCCTCAGTATTTTATCTGTTCTCTAGAATTTCTCATTTGGTGGTTTATCCATCACATTGTTACTACTCTTGTGTCTGATGGAATATTTTGTCAAGTTTCCTTTGAGACAACAGATCAATTTTATTTATAAATAAAAAATGTTTATAAAAAAAGTTTGGCAAACAGGAAGCAGAAATATATGAAAAGTCTAATATGCTATGACCAAGTATATGAGGCTCACTCTAAGAAGAGAAGGATATCTCAGTATTAGGAAATTTATTAATATAATTCAGCATATCTATAGATTGAAAGAGATAAAACTCATATGGTTATTCTACAGATTGAAATTTGATAAAAATTAACATCCTTTATAAAAACAGTTCTCAATATTAGGCATGGATGGCTAGTGTTTCCTTAACATGACAAAATAAATGTCTCTCATCTCAAATGTCAACTTTATCCTTAGTGGGAAAACAGTAGAAATATGCTTATTAGATCAAGAATAGGACAATTATGCTTGACAACACCAGTATTATTTAATATTATTCTAAAAGTACACTTGCCAACACAATTAGGTAAGAGAAAGAAATAAAATATAAAATAGCAAAGGGGAGGAGGTAAAATTATGGTTATCAGAGCATCTTAGAGAATTAACTGATAAACTGTAACAAACAATAAAGGTATTTGGTCTGGATGTGTTAGACAATGTGTAGGAATACAGACATCCCCACCTTTTGCTGGTGAGAGCATAATTTGGTGCTACTTATATGGAGAACAATTTGGTTAGAGCTATAAAAATTAAAATATGTGTAACCTTTGGCCCAATAATTTCCTTTCTAGGAACATATTCTTGTATTTGGACATGTATCCATAGTATTTTTTGCAGCTTTATTTATAATAAATGATTAGAAGCAAACACTCATAAATAAAGGATTAGTTAAATAAACCATGATGCATCATGCATAATTTTACGTGGCCATTAAGAAGATGGAGGTAGATTTATTATGTGTTAGCTATGGAACTATCTACAATGATGAGAGGAAGGTATAAAACCATGTGTATGATAACATCTGCATGTAAAAACAGAAATGAAAAAAAGACAATACATTTTGTGCTTGTATTTAAATACCTAAGGAACTTCCAAAGTGCTTGCCTCTAGGAGTGAAACTGGGAGACTAAGAGAAAGGAGTGAGAGGAAGATTAATTTTTTTGCTATAAGATTTTTTATTATTGATTGTTAGTAAAACAATAAAAAAGTATTGATAAAATAAAAATGCTTTTTTTTTTTTTTTACAAATAGTTTATTGTCAAATTAGTTTCCACATAACACTCAGTGCTCATCCCCACAAGTGTCCTCCTCCATGCTCATCACCCCCTCCCCCCAAAATAAAAATGCTTTTAACAAGACCCCAAAACAGGGGTGCCTGAGAGGCTCAGTTGATTGAGCATCCAACTCTTGATTTCATCTCAGGTCATGATCTCATGGTTTGTGAGAACAAGCCCCATATCAGGCTCCATGCTCTCAGCACAGGACTGGGATTCTCTCCCTCTCTCTCTGCCCCTCCCCTGCTCTCTTTGTCTCTCTCTCTCTGTCTTTCTCTCTCTCTCAAAATAAATAAATAAACTTTAAAAAGACCCCAAAACAAACAAACAACAACAACAGTAACACAAAATCCATTACCTCCTGAAGAAATAGAAAAGAAATCTACATAGGATCTCTTTAGTGGCTATGCTGTGTAACAAATCACCCCAAAACTGAATGGCTTAAAACAATAAAAACATAATATGTCTTACAATTCTGTGGATTGACTGGGCCCAGTTGGATGGTTCTTCTGCTGACAGGGTGTAAGTAAGATCACTCAGGAGCTGTAACCCGTTGGGAGTATGGCTGGCTCTGGAATGCACAAGATGGTAACTCAGTACCACCTTCGTGGGTTCCCTGTCACCATTCAGTAATCTGGGAGCTTCTTGACCACATTGCAGCTGGCTTCCAAGAACACAAAATCAGAAACTGCCTGAGTTTGAAGGCTTATGCTTGCAGTTAGCACAGTATCACTTCCTCTTTGTTGTACAGCTGGTCAAAGCCAATCTCAAGAACAATTCAGATTTAAGGGGAGGGAAAATAGACTCCATCACTTAATTCAAGGAATGGCAAGGAGTTTGTGGTGACCTCCACATTTGTGCAGACCTCCACATTTCCTCAGCTCAAATCAACACAGCTATCACAACAGCTATTAGGAATTATTCCTTAAAGTGTTAAATCTGGGTCAGATCATCTTATGTAACTCCTAATAGTTACTGTTTCTCCAAAAGAACAAAATGCTTAATTTCTGGCCTTAGGTAAATAGAACAGGAATTTTATAGACTATTAAAATTCAAGAGCTGCTTTAAAAACTATTTAAAATCTAGCTAGAATTTATATAGGTCTGTTTTATAGAAACAAAGATCAGGTGGCATGTCTATAAAATCTAGAGAAAGTAGGTAAAGTGAATCTTAATCAACTTTTTTCCCCCAAAACTAAAAGCCAATACATTTCTTTTTTTTTTTTTTTTTTTACAAATAGTTTATTGTCAAATTAGTTTCCACATAACACTCAGTGCTCATCCCCAAAGTGCCCTCCTCCATGCCCACCCCCCTCCCCCCCACATCCATCAGTCCTCAGTTTTTGTCAGCATTCAAGAGTCTCTCATGGTTTGCCTCTCTCCCTTTCCCCCACCATTTCCGCCCTTCTTCTCCCCCTTGTTCCTCCGTCAAGTTCCTCCTAATCCTCCTATACGTGCAAACATATGATATTTGTCCTTCTCTGCCTGACTTATTTCGCTCAGCATAACACCCTCAAGGTCCATCCATGTTGCTACACATAAGCCAATACATTTCTGTAAAGAAGATGAATATTTCTGGAAAGCAAAAGCAGCCATAAATCAGAAGTGTCAACAACTATTACGTGTCTATTACTAACAATAGAGATGAGCCTACTCTGGATGTCCTGCCTAGGAACTCAACAATACCCTTATTGGCCACCAGGAGTTTCACTGGCATTAGCTCCCTCCTGGGAGGGCTAATGAAAGAGCTCAGGATAAGGTCACTGGTCCGCCAGGGTTCAGGTATGCTGTTGACTATTATCCAGCCCTTTCATGGGTCCTCTGATATGTCTTACTCTTTCTTACAAGTTTTTGCACTATTCCTGTTTACTCTCTCTCCTTCCCGCACTTTTCCTTTTGGCTTAGTTAACTCCTCTTCATCATTTAGTTGGTTTATATTCCTCATCCATAGTGAAATTGTCCCCAAATTAAGTCAGATGTTCTTGGGGGCACTTCCCACTTTTGTTGTATAAATAAATTTTCAGAGCTGCATTACCTCTTCTGGGGTATTAACCCATTATTCAGGAGTGACCCCCAACAACCATGTCTGTACGTGAAGACCAGATTCCCTAGCTCTGATCAGTTAGTCTAGGGGCAGGCACTATACTCAAGATGGATGAAAGATATTCTCTTTTGAACTGAAAGACTTGGACTTCTGATAACTAAATCACATTAATGAAGCACATCAGAAGGAAAATCCATAAATTCCTATCAGAGGTAGAGACAATTTGATTCTTGCACTTAGTTATCTCCTCCTTGTATCCTGTTAGAAACATCTATGACCTTCCTGTGTATCCCTTTCTTCGATGAAGCTATCAGAGTTGTCTAAAACTCCCCACCAAAGACTTAACTTAATTTATGCCAACTGGAATGAACTCATGTATGCACATGTCATGAGTGGTGTATTTGTTCTGTGTCATTTTTGGTGCTAGGATGAAAGCTCTGGGAAGACACGAAAGATGTCTGCTTTGTTTGGTCTTATACACTGAACACCAAGCAGAGGGCTTGGTACATGGAAAGTGCTCCGTAAATATTTATTGAATGAAAATTGGGGCACCTGAGTGGCTTAGTTGGCTGAGCATCTGAGTCTTGATTTTGGTTCAGGTCATAATCCCAGGGTCATAGGATCGAGCCCTGAGTCAGGCACCATGCTGAGAGTGGAGCCTCCTTACAACTCTCTCTCCCCCTCCACCCCTGTCCCCCCCACTTGCATGCTCTCTTTCTCTCTAAAATAAAACAGAAAACATTTTTAAATTTTGTTTTAATTTAAAAAAAGAAAAGAAATGGAAATACCAAACTGATGAGGCTCTTTGGGAAGAGACTTCACTGTGGTCGAGCAGAAGGTTTAAGGGACCATTGTGGGTTTAGATTCCATGTTTGTGAGAAATGTTTTGAATGCTCTTGACTACTCAGGTAGTCACATAGCTCAGACTTTGGAAAACATCCTATATTATCTGATGGCAGAAAGGGTAAAGGACAAAGACCCTGTTTACCTTAGGATGTCAAGATTAGCTGAAGGAGCTTTCTTACTACAGGTGAAAAATCTCTCTAAATTTAGGCAGTGCAGGAGAGGAGGGTGGTAGCTCTATGAAGCAGAGGGCCCTGCAAGGCTGTGTAGACCATCATAAACAGACTGGTAAGAGGGCAGCTTCACACCAGGAACAAGGCTGACCAGAGTCTCTGCTGGTCAGTATGTGAGCACAGAGCAGCTGTGACAGCCCTTTGCAGCAGGGAGAGCAGCTGGAGGTGGATGGAAATGAGGGTCCAGAGGAGATTTCATTTCCTGTCTACAACAATTCCCTGGAAAAAGGGCTGGCAGAGTTGAAATTTCAGTATCCATAGTAGTTCTAAATCCACACAGAGTTCTAGGGCTGCCCCCTGATCCCCAAGCTCTTAGCACTTCCAGGCTGGTGTCACAAAGGTAACACTATCTTAGCTGCATGCTGGGGTATTCTAGTAAGAATTCCTGCAGAACATAGGTTTTTAATCCATCACAGAGGTGTGTCTCTTTGTAATTATTATTTTTTTTAGAAATCAAACCTGCTAGATAACTTGGTCTGATGTGTGAAAATTGAGTTCAAAAAATGGGAGCTTTTTACTTCTGTGCTTAAACTATCTACTTTCTAATTGCCCTACGAGATGAAACAATTTTGCATTAGAATAAGTCTTGATAATAGACTAATTTGTGATGCCTATGAAAAACCATCTCTGAACTTTGGAATAATATCCAACTGAGAGTCAAAGACGAAAGCCTGATTTCCTGGCAGTCACGATACAATAACCCTCAAGCTTCATGACTTACTCCATTCTTCTTGGGGAAGATTCCAGCTCTACCAGTTCAAGCTTGTCTAATTCTGTCAGTAGCTACTCTGCCAACATACAGGTGTCTATATAGAGGTGAGACATTTTGTTCAATTGCTGTGAGTCCAAGACTACAAAACCTGTTTTAATAGCAATTTTACCCAAAACATTTTTTTTTTCAGTTCTGGTGAAAGCCTATAGCTTTAAAATTTTTGTTTAACAGTTCTTAAAAAGCTTTACTGTAGTTAGCCAAGCAGAAATTATATAGCCCAGTGGTTAAGCTCCTATAGTCTATAACCAGACAGCCATGGATCAAAGCTACCTTCACCTACCTGTTCATTAGGGTATGACTAGTTCCTAATTCTCTCTAAGTTTCATTTCCCTCTTCTGAGAAGTGAAGATAATACTAGCACATCTCTCACAGAATGAATGTGAGAACTAACTAGCTCATAGTAAATACTCAGTAGATGTTCTTATGATAGCTATATTTAACCCTAGAATATAAAATAAAATTATTTTAGAGATTCATATGTCTTTCAATGGTAGGTTTTAGAAATTGCTACAAATCCTTTAAAACTGTTCCTCTTGAAGCAGTATCCATGTTCGTTGCATTTGAATCTGATCAGGCTTGTGACTGCTTTGACCAGTAGAATATGTTGGAAATGACACTACGTGACTTCCAAAGGTAAGTCATGAAAGAACATACGGCTTCTGCCTCATTTGCTGGAACACTGGGCTGTTGTGTACCAAGTCTGACTACCCCTAGGCTTCCATGCTGGAGAGGTCATTTGCAAACACTATGGCTGACAGTCACATCAGAGCCCAGCCATCCCTACGAGCCAGTCATTTTGGAAGTGGATCCTCCAGCTCTAACTGTTCCAGCCCTCAACTGCCTGTCACCCCCTCGCTATTGGAGTCTTCCTGCTGAGTCCCCCGATTCTGTGGTGTATAGATGAGTCATTCCTGCTGTCCCTGTCCAGACTTTTGAGTCCATGAATCATGAGCATAATAGAATGGCTATCATTTTATGCCACTAAATTTGCGGTGGTTTATTACATAGAAGTAGGTAAATGACACGTTTAGAAAATAATGGATTTAGAGATAGTCATGGGTGAAAGGAAAAATAAACTATATCAAAATCATCAGATCCAATCTTGATCTCTGTGCATGCTTTCTAAATATGTATCAATTTTTAATGATGGCAAAGTTTACTCTCTTCTTTCTAAGCTAAGATTCCTGTGTTAATCTGAAGGGCTGGCAGCAAACAGAATGCCGTATAAACTCTGCAGACCACAAGGCCCTGAGGGGAAGTACACTAGCCCCTGTAGCAGAGACTTCTCTTACTTCTGTTCTAGAGAGAGCTGAGGGGAAATGAAAGCTGAAAAGAAAAGCCCTTGGTTTAAATAGATCCCAATTGCATTCCAACCTATCAGATCAATAATGCAGAGATTCCTAAAATCAATATGCTGAGGCAGTTTTATCAATTTGCACTTGCCTATTGATTAATATTTTGACTTTTAAATGTAAATATGCATACTTCTTTGTTGTGATCAGAATTACAGAATATTGAAGCCGGCAAGATATACAATACCCATTTAGATCGTCACCCTAATTTTACAAATGAGGAAACTGAGGCTCAGGAAAGCAGGAAAACTCACTGAGATAAAAGAAGACCCTTTCACCCAGCACTGAAGAATACTCCAAAGTCCAGGTCTTTCTTCTGTTGCAGAAAAATGTAAGAATGGTGAGTATATCCCCTAAGGGTGTGCCCCATCAAATCAGATTATAAGAAAGCTACACTTTTAGTCTATTTTTTTTTTTTTTTGGTCTCCTTTCAGAAACCTTTCCCCACCTAAGACACACCATTATATCTTGGTTTTTATAATGGGCAGGTATAAGAAATGGACATCTGACATTGCCCTATAGTATTTGATATCCTTTATACTAAAACATCCCCAATAACTATCTTAGAGCTGGGATCTTGGCAGAATTTTGTGTTCCCTAATGAACTTTCTTTAATTAGGTTACAAAAGTTATGGAATTTATCTTGTTTCCTTTGGCATACTACTGTGGTAATGCAGGTGGTAACTGCATTTGAATTCTGGTTCCCCCACTGATAGGCTGTGTGAGCAAGTCAGTGTCTTAAGCTTCCGTTTCTGCATCTTAACTGAATATCTTGCTATCTGCAGCAGATTGTCATGAAGATTAAGTCAGGTACTATGATATGATGATAACATTCATGGGAAAAATGTTTTTCTTTCTCTTTTACTTTTTTTTCCCCAAATATTAGGATCTTTTTAGCCTTAGATGTCTACTAAAGTACAAATAGCCCAGTGCTCTTCTTTACTGTGGCCAAAGAAACGTCAGATCTGAAATGAAATGCCTGGTTCCATGTTCCATTTGTTCTTAATCACAGTCCCAAAGATGCAATTTTAAGAAGAATCTGTACTAGTACTTTAGAAACCATGGATTGACTTCCATGATACCTTCAGCCATAAGATTTCAGGCTAAGGCAAGAAATAAAAAACCAAACAAAAAATAATTTGATTACACTATGCTTTTAAAAGATGCACAACATTATTTCCCCCAGACACAAAAAAATGTCACGCTGCCCAGAAATGAGAGCAGAAAGGCTTGCTCACAGAGGCACAAGATTTACTTGTTCTCTTAAAAACTTCTTTCTGCACCAAAATGATTCCAAACTCTGCTCCCCACATCTTAGCCAATCAGAGAGGCCTCTTTCAGCTCATGAAACATAAGGTTTTAATTTACAAGGGATCATCTATATTTCTTGCCCAGGGCCTCACAGAAGGACTACATTTTATTTTTATTTTTATTTTTTTATTTTATTTTATTTTTTTTACAAGTAGTTTATTGTCAAATTAGTTTCCACATAACACCCAGTGCTCTTCCCCACAAGTGCCCTCCTCCATGCCCATCCCCCCCCCCCCCCTCATCCATCAGTCCTCAGTTTTTGTCAGCATTCAAGAGTCTCTCATGGTTTGCCTCTCTCCCTTTCCCCCACCATTTCCCCCCTTCTTCTCCCCCTTGTTCCTCAGTTAAGTTCCTCCTAATCCTCCTATACGTGCAAACATATGGTATTTGGAAGGACTACATTTTAAATCCAATACAAATGCCTATATATTTTGCAAAAGTTTTCCCAGATAATATACACTATTTCCAATTGCATAACAACAACAGAGTAATTAAAGCAGATTCATGAAATAGCTCTTTGCCTCTTGTCTTTTGGAGAAACTGAGATTTAAATAATATATTTAGCTTTTATACTTTTTTACTTTTTATAATTTTATACTTTAATCTTCAAATTACAGGACGATTTAGGGTAATTATAATCCAACTTTGCTGATGATAATTCACTGATGGTGATTTCTCTTTCCTTTTATACTTCTATTTTTTAAATGTGTTTTGTGAGATTTGTGTACAAAGAATCCATGATTTATATTTAGATCTACACCCTTCTATATTAAATTTTTGAGTCTTACCATGATTAAAATGTACATTCTAACCAATCATAGCTGACTCTCAAAAGATAAGTCAGTTTAGGCTCTTACAATGAATCAGCTATAAGTAAGATAAAAGTCAAGATAATCAAGCTGACTGTCACTTTTGATAAGCTGTTTTAGGAAAAGCAATATATATATTTTAAAGATGGGCTTTTCAAAGAGAGTTTATAAATTGAGGCTCTGTGTATAAGAATCCAAAAACTATCTCACCAATGTCAAGAGCAGATTTGTGTAAGAATGAAGGGAAAAAGGAAAAAAGAAAAGACAGTTTTAGAATGGTTGCAAAAGGATACAGATGTTTGGGAAGATAAGAATTAGCTTATGCAGAAATTCCTGGGTTGAAAATTCAAGAAGGAATAAGGTAGAGATCTAGGGTAAAAGCTCTGACAGCGTTTCTAACCTACAGTGTCACAAAAGCAGTATGATAGACTCCTAGGTGATGCCTCCCAGGTAGAAGGCAATAGCATAGTCTGGGGTCTCTCCCTCACTCTCAGCTCTCTAACCAATCAATATCCCTTCACAAGGAATTCAAATTGAAGACTGAACTCCTGGCATACAAAAGTGATTCAGAGGTGAAAGTCCAATCTTATAGTTTCAAACTATATTAGATCTAAACTAGCATTTCTTTTTTTTTTTTTTTAATGTTTATTTATTTTTGAGAGAGAGAGAGACAGAGACAGAGCACAAACGGGGAGGGGCAGAGAGTGAGGGAGACACAGAATCTGAACCAGGCTTCAGGCTCTGTGCTGACAGCTCAGAGCCTGATGTGGGGCTCGAACCCACAAACCGTGAGATCATGACCTGAGGTGAAGTCGGATGCTAACCTACTGAACCACCCAGGCATCCCTAACCCAGTTTCTTAAATACCATTCCACACAGCATGAGTGTCAAGCAAATATTTATATTCTGAGTTCCAGAGGTGTTATCCCTGTTATCCTCATATAAAAAAACTACGTTAAATACTGAGGAATCCATGAGATGCACATCTCAGAAACCACATTTTCTTCTATAATTTTTAAGATAGACATATTTACTCAATGAAAGTCCATAGACTTTGATCAGACACAAGGCCTACCCTGGCACTTACTGGCTATAAAGCCTTGGACAAGTTGTTTAACTACTTTGAGCATTTGATTCTTCATTTATTAAAAGAAAATAATAATTAGTATAACCTGCCTCAAAGAGTGATAAAATTTAAGTGACAAAATGTAGCATACATAGTGTACATTAAGAAAAATAACGCCAAATACATACGATAGGTGCTCAAAAACATACTCTTAACACATATTATACTCTCTGTTATTCAACAAAGATAATTCAACCCTGCCACCCACAAGCCAGCAGCCAAACAACTCACCTAAAAGTTCAAGGTCTGCCAGGTTGTCTGTGGAGCATTCACCTAAATGCTTGCGTGTCCATGTGCACTCAACTGTATGTATTTGGAACCGGATCTCTAGCCCTGGTAATTATCCACATTCAACCAGACATAAGCAGTCTGGAGAAACTTCAAAAGATTTGGGAAAGGACTGATAAAACAAGATCTTTGATATAAGAAAACTTGACTGAGTCTGAAGCTTGAAGAACCAATATTAAGGAGAAACTGTGTTATGTTTATAGTTTTTGCCTAATTGAAATATTTTTATTACAAAGTTCATAATAGTTCATACTTATTTAGTCATTTTTATCTGCAAATCTCAAACATTTCCACATCCTGAGAGAATGATATATTTTAGATTAAAGTAAAAATATGCTGCTCATATTTCTCTTCTAACAGTATGTTATCCACAGCCTGTATCACCTCCCCAAAAGACTTTCCATGACACCCATTGTCATTGGTTACAACTCTAAACTGTTCTTTATTTTAATAGCTTCCTCTATGTCACATATGTTTAATAAATGAAATACTGGATTGATATAAAATAAATGAAAGATCTAGGTTTTTGCATTTTGGAAGACAACTCTCAGGAAATGATTTTTTTTAATATTACACGGTCTTTTTTTTTACACAGACGGAGAGAAAACTACAGAAAATTGACTCTTTTTTTAATTAAAAGAATTATAACTATTCAGGGGCTCCTGGGTAGCTTAGTCAGTTAAGCGTCCGACTTTCGCTTAGGTCATGATCTCGCGGTTCGTGGGTTCGGGCCCCGTGTCGGGCTCTGTGCTGACTGCCAGCTCAGAGCCTGGAGCCTGTTTCAGTCTGTGACTCCCTCTNTCAGAAGAGATGGAGAGATAGATTCCCAGATAAATAAAAATGAAAGGAGTTCATGACCACTAATCCAGCCCTGCAAGAAATATTAAAGACGACTCTGGATGAAAAGGAAAGACCAAAAGTGATGAAGAAGAGATAGTAACAGGGGCGCCTGGGTGGCTTAGTCGGTTAAGCATCCGACTTTCGCTTAGGTCATGATCTCACAATTCGTGGGTTCGGGCCCCGCGTCGGGCTCTGTGCTGACTGCCAGCTCAGAGCCTGGAGCCTGTTTCAGTCTGTGACTCCCTCTCTCTCTGACCCTCCCCTGCTCACGCTGTCTCTCTCTCTCTCTCTCCTAGAAATAAAACATTAAAAAAAAAAAGAATTATAACTATTCAAAAGAACATAAAAAGAGTTAAAATAACCATCTGATGAAATTCAAACCAAACAAGGCCATTTTGCCGGAAGTTCATTCTTTAACATATCTGGGCATAATACTCTTCATTGTAAACAGGAGAAAATTCAGTAGTTCCTAGGTGATGCCTAGTTCCTTCCAGTTCCATGATCTGGCAACAATGACTTTTTTTTTTTTTTTTTTAACACCAATAGCATCTCTGAGCCTTCTCCCTAGTAAACTTCAGTGTCCGATGGTAGATAAAATAAGCTCAAGAATTTCAGTAAAACAACTTTTGAAGCAGGAGAGTGTCACCTACACTGAGGAACAGAACTGAGCACTCTGCCTTAATCCCTAGGCCCCATTTGTTGGGGGAGAAGAAGGTTTGGAGCAGTGGTGTTGGTGGGTGCTTAATGCATGCTATGCTTCACCAGTAATGACCTTGAGAGAACAGAATACAAAACAGATAAGTCTTTATAAGAGAGGAATGGTAGACGGGAGGTGTCTTGATAGAGTTTCTAAGCATGGGATACTATCAGCAGAAGAATGAACATCAGGGCAGAGGGCTAGAGAAAAAGTGTCCCTGGGAGACTGTGGGCTGGAATGCTGGAAGGTAAAGTGAACAGTTATAGACGGTGTGCTCAAAGGACCTCAGAGGGCACCTCCTTTTCAGTATCAAAATCTTACATGAAGATTTTGCGTATTGTCAATTCACAGACACACATTCACATATGGTACCTGTTGTACATTTAGTACTTGTTGCATTTTCATTAAAAAAAAAAAGTTACTAGGAATCCAGAAATACTTTAAAACAAATACAGATTTTATGAATTTGCTATGTGCATGAATATTTGAAAAACAATAATATATGTACCTGAGACAAATAGATGTCATTTTGGTTTATCAGGTAAAGATACAGCTGCACATCCTTCAGAGACACCAGCATGCATGGTGATGAGCTTCACACCTGTTAATATATGGTGCTCTGTTAATATATGGTACAAGTAGCACCCATCTTAAGTAGTGACCTTTATATTTAGACTAATGTCCAAGCTTCCCAATGACAACATGCCCCAGGTTCCATCTTTCACAGTCTTTCTGAAACCACCTTGCTGTGTAGGTGAGAGAAAGTGACCCTCAATAGCTCCCTATTGTCTGTAGATTATTCAGCCCAAACTTTTTAGAATGGACTAAAACTTTCTCCTGCCTTCCTTAAGATATCTCAGCCACACTCACTCTGCATCCCCACTCCCTTTGGCAATTTAAGCACTAAAGATCTTCTCTCCTTTGCACTGTCCACCCACCTCTCTATCAGAACACTTCTCACCCATTTCCACTGGCTGGCTGCTTCAGCTGTGCTCATTCAGCTTTGCGATGGGCGACAAGATAACTTATCTACCTTTCTATGTCCTACTGTACTATGCCTTCCTGTAAGGCCATGCCTTGTCTTGTACATCTCTTTGTATTCTATTACCTAATATCGCTTGTAATATCACTTGAAATACATACTTAGATGTGCTTCCTAAATATGTATTAAACGAGTGGATGGATAAACAAAAGAAAAAAAATTGTAGGAAAGTATCCCTAAAGTCTAATCATAGACCAACAAATCCTAGGTAGAATTATTAATACAATGATGGCACTTTACTGATACAACTGAGTCACGTAGTTAAAGCATCGGTAAAAAAAAAAAAAAAAAAAAAAAAAAAAAAAAAAAGAAAACAAGAATGTACGTAGGCTGAGATGGATTGTGTTGTTTGTAATTAGGAAGGGAACGTGCAGTTAGCTCTTTTGCTTTCAGACTTCGCTGTTTGTTACACTGGCATCCCCAGCTCCGTACACCGGTGGAAGACCTCGCTGCAGCCCAGCCTGGCTCCTAACCGGCTCAGTCTGACACTCCCAGGAGTTGCCCCGACGTCCCCCACCCTGGAAGGCTCCAATCGCTCCCCAACAGCCCGGGCCGTTCGCCGGCGTTGCTCCTCCGGTCCGAGGCACTTCTGGGGGCTCGAGTAGAGAAGACGCTCCCGAAGAGAGGTCGTCGGGTTCTCAACTTTTTCTCTCTAAATATTTAATGGCTACTCTCCCCTTGCTTCTGTTTTTGACTTGATTCAAGAGGAGAAAAAGGACTACAAGAAAGATTAATAGTAGCGGATGGCGCACCTGGCTTTACTTTTTCAATCCCGTCAGTTTGTGTTTGTGTTTTGTTGTTGTTCTTCATTTGACAGCAATCCCGTGAACTTCTCCTTGGGGAAATGGCGCGTCCAAAGCCCGCCAAGCCCAACCTGAGAGCTCTAGGACTTACTAGAGTAATATTTTTAAAGAAAACCTCGACAGGCATAAACTCAAAGGAAGCCGTGCGCTCCTTAAGTCAAAGGCATCTGTTCTGATCGCGGTGCTCGGTTTAACGCTGTTTGTAACCAGAGTTAAGAGCAGGATTTTTAAACATGAAAATGGATAAAAGAAAAGCAAAGCTGAGTCCCGGGGTCCGCCGACTCCTATCCATTATCCCCAGCAGCATATGGGACCATTCTCCTACTAGTGCTCGCCCTTTCTTCCGCAAAAGCAAACGCAACCAAGCCTGTCCCGCTTCATAGCAAACCCACTCTTTGTGCCTGAGCGGTGCCTCTGCCACCACTACTACTTCCTCCTCCTCCCGCCTCCTCCTCCTCCCGCCTGCCGCCGACGTTCGCTCAGGGAAGCAGGCAGCGGGTGCCCTTTGCGCGGGGAAGCCAGTGCCGCGATTGGGCGACGGTCCCTGAGCCTCCAGTTCTGCGTCGGTTTCAAGGCTCCTCCCTCCTGGTGAAAGACAGACTGCGGGGCGCCTGGAAACCGGTCCGAGGGCGCGCGAGGGAGAGGAGAACGAGCGAGTTGAGGGATTGACACAAATGGTCAGGCGGCGGCGGCGGAGAAGGAGGCGGAGGCGCAGGGGGGAGCCGAGGCTGCTGGGCTGCCGAGAGTTGCGCGCTCTACGGGGCCGCGGCCACTAGCGCGGCGCCGCCAGCCAGGAGCCAGCGAGCCGGGGGCCAGGAGGGCGGGACGCGACCCCGGCGCGCCGGAGCCACCCGGGCTCTACCCGCCGCCCACGCTTCATGAATCGCAAGTTTCCGCGGCGGCGGCGGCTGCGGGACTTGGAGCGGGAGCCGGGGGAGCGGGCTGAGCGCAGCTCGGGCTCGACGGAGGGCACCGGCGCGGAGATCTCCCTGGCCGCAGGGGGAGCTGCCGCCGGCCGCGCTACTGCCGGCCCCAGCCGGGCGGCGCCAAGAAAGGAGCCGAGAAAGTATGGCTGAAGAGGAGGCGCCTAAGAAGTCCCGGGCCGCCGCCACCGGCGGCGGCGGCGGCGGCGGCGGCGGCGGCGCGAGCTGGGAACTTTATGCCGGGGCGCTCCCAGCTGGCCCGGTGGCGGCAGGGAGCGGAGACGCTGGCAGCCGCCGCCGCCGCCCCCCAGCTGACTCTGGACGCTTGGCGCGCCGGCTCCTGCTACTGCTTTGGCTGCTGGAGGTTCCGCTGCTGCTGGGGGTCCGGGCGCAGGCAGTGGGCCAGGGGCCGGGCCAGGGGCCCGGGCCGGGGCAGCAGCCCCCGCCGCCGCCGCCGCCCCAGCAGCAGCAGGGCGGGCAGCAGTACAACGGCGAGCGGGGCATCTCCATCCCGGACCACGGCTATTGCCAGCCCATCTCCATCCCGCTGTGCACGGACATCGCGTACAACCAGACCATCATGCCCAACCTTTTGGGCCACACGAACCAAGAGGATGCGGGCCTTGAGGTGCACCAGTTCTACCCCTTGGTGAAGGTGCAGTGCTCGGCGGAACTCAAGTTCTTCCTGTGCTCCATGTACGCTCCAGTATGCACGGTGCTGGAGCAGGCTCTGCCGCCCTGCCGCTCCCTGTGCGAGCGCGCGCGCCAGGGCTGCGAGGCGCTCATGAACAAGTTCGGCTTCCAGTGGCCTGACACGCTCAAGTGCGAGAAGTTCCCGGTGCACGGCGCCGGCGAGCTGTGCGTGGGCCAAAATACATCGGACAAGGGCACCCCGACGCCCTCGTTGCTGCCGGAGTTCTGGACCAGCAACCCTCAGCACGGCGGCGGGGGGCACCGTGGCGGCGGCTTCCCGGGGGGCTCCGGCGCGTCGGAGCGAGGCAAGTTCTCTTGCCCACGCGCCCTCAAGGTGCCCTCCTATCTCAACTACCACTTCCTTGGGGAGAAGGACTGCGGTGCGCCTTGTGAGCCGACCAAGGTGTACGGGCTTATGTACTTTGGACCCGAGGAGCTGCGCTTCTCGCGCACGTGGATCGGCATCTGGTCGGTGCTGTGCTGCGCCTCCACGCTCTTCACGGTGCTCACGTACCTGGTGGACATGCGGCGCTTCAGCTACCCGGAGCGGCCCATCATCTTCCTGTCCGGCTGCTACACTGCAGTGGCCGTGGCCTACATCGCCGGCTTCCTGCTGGAGGATCGAGTGGTGTGTAACGACAAGTTCTCCGAGGACGGGGCGCGCACAGTGGCGCAGGGCACCAAGAAGGAGGGCTGCACCATCCTCTTTATGATGCTTTACTTCTTCAGCATGGCCAGCTCCATCTGGTGGGTGATCCTGTCGCTCACCTGGTTCCTGGCAGCGGGCATGAAGTGGGGTCACGAAGCCATCGAGGCTAACTCGCAGTATTTTCACCTGGCCGCCTGGGCTGTGCCGGCCATCAAGACCATCACCATCCTGGCGCTGGGCCAGGTGGACGGCGACGTGCTGAGCGGGGTGTGCTTCGTGGGGCTCAACAATGTGGACGCGCTGCGTGGCTTCGTGCTGGCGCCGCTCTTCGTGTACCTGTTCATTGGCACGTCTTTCTTGCTGGCAGGCTTCGTATCCCTCTTCCGCATTCGCACCATCATGAAGCACGACGGCACCAAGACCGAGAAGCTGGAGAAGCTCATGGTGCGCATCGGCGTTTTCAGCGTGCTTTACACGGTGCCAGCTACTATTGTCATCGCCTGTTACTTCTACGAGCAGGCCTTCCGGGACCAGTGGGAGCGCAGCTGGGTGGCCCAGAGCTGCAAGAGCTACGCCATCCCCTGCCCCCACCTCCAGGCGGGTGGAGGCGCCCCGCCTCACCCGCCCATGAGCCCAGACTTCACAGTCTTCATGATCAAGTACCTTATGACGCTGATCGTGGGCATCACATCAGGCTTCTGGATCTGGTCCGGCAAGACCCTCAACTCCTGGAGGAAGTTCTATACCAGGCTCACCAACAGCAAACAGGGGGAGACCACCGTCTGAGAGACCTGGGGGCTCAGCCCGTTCCCAGCCGTCGGCTTCGTCCCAGCCACTCTCATAAAGCTGGCCCCATGGAACTATTGCCAAGCCTGGCTACTCAAGGCTTCCTCACTAGCCATATCACTTTTCGCAGGCTCCTTTTAACAACACAGCTCCTGCAAAAGCTTCCGTCCCTGGGGGCAAACGGACTGGAGGGCCCAACTGCCACGGGGGGAGGGGGGGGGATGGGGGAGGGTGGTGAACAGACCTCTCTCTGGTTCTCACACTCTGGTATCAGGACTGTACGCTTTTATGATTGTAAATAGCTTGTGTAAGATTTTTGTAAGTATATTTGTATTTAAATGATGACCGGTCACGCGTTTTTCTTTTTTCTGCCTTTTCCTTTTTTGTTGTTGTTGTTGTTGTTTTGTTTTGTTTAAGTTTCAATTATTTAGGGCGGTTTAACCATTTGAGGCTTTTCCTTTGCCTTTTCGGAGTACCGCAGAGATAAAACCGGAGCGCACGGTGCTCTTGCTTATTCTGGCGCGCCCCTCCCTGCGGAGGTCGTGGTGCGTCTGGGGCTGCGCGGCCCAGGTCACTTCCCGCCTCCGCTTTCTGCTTTTTCCTTTACCTTCATTGCTAGGGGTTGGGGCTCTTTAGATATAGAACTCCACAGAGCTTCCAGATCCGGGGGTAGACCTCTGCCCGTCCCAGGTGTGCCCTTGGCGGGGTAGGGGGGGGGGAGCAGATTGTGAAGGCCTTGCCGCTTTATCCAAAACCGAATTTTTCACTGTGGAGAACCTTACCCCTAGCTTCATGGAGGCCCACAGATGTGGGCTGTGGCAGCCCCAGCCTCCACACTGGCCTCCAACGCCCAGGCACTGCCTCCTTCTACCTAAGTTGGTTAGAGGGTGAGTGGGTAACCAGTGCCAAACTTTTTCAAGTCTAATTTTTGGTGGATGAGCTCATTTCATTCTCTAGTGTTTAAAACCTGGTATGGGTTTGGCCAGCGTCTCGGAAAGATGTGGTTGCTGAGATTTGGGAAGAAGCTTGGAGCTTTGTGTGGGTGGGGAGAGACTGAAGATGGAGGTTATAAAATGTTAATTCTAATTGCATTCTGATGCCTGGCAAACTGCCTCTAGGACTGAAGACAGCCCACATTTAGATTTTACCTTTCTGTAAAATGGAAACATTAGGTCACCTGGAAAGCTTTGTTAAAGAGTTGATCTTTGCTTTCCTTAACAGGACAGCAGAACCTAAGCTGAATAGGAAAACTTGAAGGAGATTTCCGTGTAATGGACTTTCTCAAAATGAAGTGCTTTTTATTATTTTTAAATAATTAGACATATATAAAAAAACTTTAAAATGTAGAAGTTTTATACTTTCAACATATTATGATTATACAGCAACACAGTGAGAGAGGAACAATCCACATCATTAAAGATAACCTTGTAGGATTCCAGGAGGTGAAGGAGGTGGAATAATTGGTGGGATTAGATCCTGAAATAAACAAAACCATGGGCATGCATGGTAAAGGGACAGTGTGTGCAGTTCTACTGCATTAAATCCTGTGTGCTCTTTTTTGGATTTACAGAAATGTGTCAGATGTAAATCTTTCAAAGCCATTTAAAAATATTCACTTTAGTTTTCTGTGAAAAAGAGGAGGAAAGCAAACCTCCTGATTGTATTGTTTTAAATTTTAAGAGTTTATCCAAATGCCAGTACTTAGGACCTAAATTTATCTATGTCTGTCATACCCTAAAATGACAATGGTCTTTGGTTTTGGTATGCATTTATTCTGTTCACTATCACAAAATCATCTATATTTATAGAGGAATAGAAGTTTATATATATAAAATACCATATTTTTAATTTCACAAATAAAAAAATCAAAGTTTTGTACAAAATTATATGGTTTTTGTGCCTGAAAACAACAGAACTGGAACTGTCTAAACTATCTTTACATTTTTTTTCATATTTATACCACTATCTTTACATTTTATAGTGTCTCATAGCCAGTCCCAAAGTATATAAATTCAGGAATTCAATGAAAAAGTCTATCGTTAAACATTCAGATGAGCCCTTCCAAAGATGTATCCTACTTGCAATGTTGCTACTGACATTGCCAAGTTCCTAGACATTATCTGCTTTCATGACAGTAACAGTATAAATAGAAATTTCCAAATTATTTCTTTACTCAGAAAGAATTATTAAAAAGAGAACTCTAATTTTAATATTAAAGCTTTTTTCTTTCAAGGGTTAAATTTACATAACTTTTTATAATATGGACGTTTATTTAAATCATCAGGCATTACCTTGATCATGATTTTTTTGAGGTATTGTCTTTTTCATAATCTTGGATATTCCAAAACCATAAATAGGCAATCAATAAATGGTTAACTGACTGTGTGTTTATAAGCATTTTAAACAGTAGTTGGGTGTATAAGGTTGTTTTGTCGTTTGCTTCAGAAGACCCCATTTTTATATTGTTCAAGGAACCTTTTCCAGAGAAATTATCTAGTTGGTCTACTCTTAGCTGGAATTTATATATATGTATACATATATATATATATGTAGGATGTATATATAGATATATACATATGCATATGTATCTACATTATGTCTATATATACATATATACATAAGTATACACACACTAATTTTTATAAACTAGAGGTGCAAAGTTATATATTTTACAATATGGAAATAAGGTTATGAGAAATGTAAAACGCCAGATGGAAAACCTAAAGTATCTTTAGAAAACAAGTCTCTTATTCCTTTACAGACTAAAAATATTTATATTAAATTTTCCAATGAAAATATTTTGTGATAAAATGACAAGGAACTAAAATGAAGACCATTGATGCAATAGAGTTACTTTCATGGTTATAATGCAGTTAATTGTCTTTTAAGTCATTATCATTATTTATTTTAAGGCAAATGAAAATATTAAATCTAATTGAAAATACAGCATTCAATTTTACATAGCAAGATGCAATTTTATGTTCCTTTTTTTCTTTGTTTCGTTAATCTATGGTAGATACCCGAGAAGGTTTTCTTGTGTATAGAATTTTAAAAAAGGATTCTTAGGCTAAATTAAAACATATCTCCTCTCTAGGTATTTCTATCAGATTATTTCTGGGGAAAAAATTTTAAGATTATTAGTCTTGATCCATGAAATAAATACAAAAGATTCTAATTGTGGGTGTCCTTAAAATGATGTAACTATAAATTTGATGCAAAAAGGTTTTATAATGCTGGATTTAAATAGCCTTAAAAGACAAAATTTCAAGTCATCACCAGGCTTTGTTTTTAGGAAGCAACTTATTTAAAATTGTGTAGCATATAGAAAGCCAGTATGTTCTATTGTTTCTTTTCATACCAATGGCAAAACAAGACTTTCCTG
Source organism: Hyaena hyaena (assembly GCF_003009895.1). Taxonomy (NCBI): domain Eukaryota; kingdom Metazoa; phylum Chordata; class Mammalia; order Carnivora; family Hyaenidae; genus Hyaena; species Hyaena hyaena. The sequence goes on along the minus strand of NW_024080990.1, from coordinate 347,818 downwards.
GAAAACCATAAAGGTACCGGGAATAGGGTCCCATTAGCATGCTGTTTCCATGACAAACCCTATTTTCAGATGGTTTGGTTTGCCTATTTTTTTTTTAACCAGCTATCAGTTGAAGTCAATTTTCCCACTCACCGTGTGCTTGATTCAGCTTTTATAGTAAATGTATACAGAGTATGAAAGCCTTCTGATGCTTTTTTTTTAAGCCATTTTTCACTTAAACTTTGTGGGAGCAGAAAGTCATATTTTTAATCTCAGAGGCAGCCAGTGTCAAGCATATGCAAAAGAGCTGGGCCAGATTTTTCAGTTAGTCTGGGGTCATGATTTGTCAGCCTGGGTTTACAGTCCTGGTCCTTTTGTCTCCCTGAGCAATGAAGGCTTCCGCTATAAATTACATCATTCCTAAAGTCCAGCATTTACCTAGGAAAGGAGACCACGGTGAAGAGTTGGTGACCAATTAAGAAAAAAATTGCCTAAACCACAAAACATTTCAGGACTTGGGTGGCTTCAGATGACTTTCATTGATACCATGTTTGGTCTTTAAAATTTTTTTGTTTTTTTTAAAGATGCCATAGTGTGTGTGTGTGTGTGTGTGTGTGTGTTCAACTCCAGGTACTCTTGCCTTCATTGCTTACTAATCTGTCAATTGGCTATGAGCCACATTTTTATGTAATGTACATGCAATTAATTGAAACCAGTGATATTGCACTGGGTATCTCTGATACATTTCTGATTATAATGTTCTGTGTAACTGGAGCTTGAGAGATAAGAACCAAAATGTGGTCAATCACACATGTCTTGAGGTGAATGCTAGCAATATTGTTATTGAATACTTCATAGAATATAGTAATTCAAAGTCTTGCAAGATTAATCTTTAGGAGCTAAAATAAGATGTGGACTATGTATAAGAATTCTCCAGTTATGTTACTAAAAAGAAATTGCAACACTACCTTAAATTCAAGGCTTTTATTTTAAGGCCCTTATATCTGAAATGAGGTCTCACAAGGGAGATGTCCAAAAAAGAAAAGGATTTCTTTTGATGACTCTTAAGATTGATATCTGTATTTGGAACTATTGGCAGATGCCAATGGCCCTTAGAATTTGAAAAACTGTAGTTGAGCTTCAATCATGACTCAAATTTTCACAAACTTCTTGGGCTTCAATACTTCTATTCACTTTGGTCATAGCTTTTGACAATGGATTTATTAAACCATAATAAATGGTTTAGTGATAAAACAGCTAATTTTGAACCTAGTGATTAAAAGATGGACTCGACCAATTTCCTTAAGTAGTAGCGTGATCTGTGATGACAGTGGTCTCTACTCCATTACAGAATCAAGTTCTTGTTTAAGATTCTCCTGTTGGAGATTTTTGTTTATTAGTTGATTTGGGACCCAAGTAACAGGTCAAGTAAAAGGATTTCTCCTAGAAATCTTTCTCATGTAACAGATTGTCTCAAGTACAATCTATAAGCAAATCCTGCAAGGAACATATGATAAATATTCTGAGGGTTATCAGTCTTATAAGTCAAACAGAATCTTAAATTGCTTGAAAATTCAAGATATTTTTCAATAGACATTTCTCTAAATAAAACTTTTTATTTTAAGATGGTGATATTCTAATGAGGAATATTTTTGAGTGGTAAAATTCAAATAACACTGCATTTTGTAAGAGTATCATCAGTAAACTAGTTGGGTGGCATATTTGTGTAACTAATAATTTTAAAAGCCAAGTATTGGAATAGCACTAATTTTGCACATTTTACACACATTCTATTTTTTAAATAAAATCGAGTTGAAGACAATAATTTTAAGTTTTAAAATTTATAATATGCATATTTCATATGAAGATCTCAAATAATTTTATTCACAATGTAGACTTTCAAAACATGTTCTTAGGAATACATTGATGAACATGAAAAGGAACCGTTATTGCAGCTTTAAGATAGTTCTCTGTGGCCTGGATTTCTTTTCTTTTCTTTTTAAAAACCAAGTATCCTCTAATTTGTGGATATCTCCATGTTTCAGATCTCAATACCTGTTTGAATTAAATTTGCAGGGGAATAACTGCAGCATCCCCCCATAGACAAAGTGTGGCCTTTATTTCCTTTCAAGTTGGCAGCGTGTCCTTGCTTAAATGAAGCACTCTGAGACAGATTGTTCTCTTGCCCTTGGAAATGCTCATCTTCACATACACAGCAGCAAATACCTGGAAGTCATACAGGCTAGTTAAATGCATTTCCAAATGCCAAGTGCTACTTGATTGTTAGAAGGGTTTGTTTGTTTTTTTATTTTGGGGGGTTTTTTCCCCTTAAAAGTAGATTTAGAGACTATTCTTGACCTTATCATTCCAACTCTTGGATTTTTTTTAAGTTAGCTTCGATAAATCCTCTGTCAAAAACTCAAAATTCAGGGGAGTCTGGGTGGCTCAGTCGGTTAAGCGTCCAACTTCGGCTCAGGTCATGATCTCCTGGTTTGTGGGTTTGAGCCCCGCGTCGGGCTCTGTGCTGACAGCTAGCTCAGAGCCTGGAGCGGTGTTTCAGATTCTGCATCTCCCTCTCTCTCTGACCCTCCCCTGCTCACACACTCTCTCTCAGAAATAAATGAAATATTTTTAAAATTTTAAAAATTCAAAATTCAGATGGGATAATGCATTGTTTAGGTTTGCCCAGAGCTGAGGGGTTTCTTAGGATGTTGGACTTTCAATGGTAAAACCAGGAAAGTCCTATAGAAGTTGGGATGGTGACTCACCCTGATTCACGGATTGAATTGTGCTTTCAAGATAGAGTAAAAGTTTCTGTGGTGGTCACTGGTCCAGCATTAAAAGTATTCCACTGCAGCTTTAGCCTTTTCTTTTTTTTTTATTACCAAATGAAAAGGCAATGAACACAGCCCTTTGTAACTGATCTTCACAGTGAGTACCAATCAACTGAAGCTGAATGGAACCTGAAGATATAATGGCACACACCACATTGATATCTTGGCTATTCTGCCTTCTGCCTCCTGAAGAAGTGGGGCATAGATACAGGAATCTCACTGACTACTGAGCCCCATTCTTGCTACTCACGAAATTAGGTTAGATGAGTATTTTTTGTTTTAAAAAATCTCAAAAGTATTCCCCTGGAATGAATAAAGTTTTTTTTAATTGATGTTTAAGTTTAGTAGATTGTAAGGAACTGTTAAGGTTTTGCATCTGTTTATATTTATTTTGTTTTCCTGTATAAAAATACAGTCCACTGTAATGAGATTACGAACTCAAGTGTGGATTATCCCAAATGGCTAAAACTCAACATTTAATTCAATCGTCATACTTTCAGAGGTAAGTAGGTTTAGCACCTATACTTTTCCCCAAACAAAAAATATCTACAGGAGGAGAAAAGAAGAAAATACACTTCAGATTCCACATGGTTATTGGGAATTGTTGAATGCAGTGTGTGGAACATGAACTCCATGGGCTTCATATTTCTAGTACCGTGAAAACTCCTCAGTCAGAGTTGGTACACGCTTTTTATATTGAGTTTATCCTTCTTGCCATCCTTCTCATTACACGTATTCCTACATTCTTTCCTATAGTGCACATAAAACTTCACTCCCTTTGTTGATGAAACAAAGCACTATTCTTGCTATTTTTCAATTAAACTCAATGTAGAGGAATAAAAAAAGATGTGCAGATAATGTAATTATTTCAGGAGGTACCTACACATTCCTTTCCAGAGCTGTGATCTCAACAGGGTCAGTTTTGCCCTCAGGAGACATTTGACAATACCTGAACACATTTTTTTTTTATTGTCATGACTGATGTGTGGAATTCTTATGGGTATTTAGTGAGTAGAGGCCAGAGAGGCTACTAAACATTTTATAATGCACATGACAGCTCCTGACGATAAAGAATGATCTGATCCAAAGTCCCAAAGTTGAGAAACCCTGTTCTGAAGGAATATTGAAAATTGTGAAATAGACATTTTTAAATAATGAAATATATTAGAATTACAAAATAGAATTGAGAAAAAATATGTATTGTCTTGTGTCTACAGCATGTGCTTTACTTTTGACCTACAAATTTTGTTTTAAATTGACGAGTAGCTTGATGATATTGTGTAGTAGTAGTTAATGTCTTCATCAGCTTGGGGTGCTATAACAAAATACCGCAGACTTGATGACTTAAAGAGCAGACATTTATTTCTCCTAGTTCGGGGGGTTGGGATGTTCAAGATTGAGACACCAGCAGATTTGGTTTTTGATCCTGCTTCCTGGCTTACAGACAGCCAGCACTCTTGCTGTGTGCCTCCAAAGCCCCCATGGGAGAGAGTTCTCTCTTCTCCTAAGGGCATTAATCCCATCATGAGAGTCCCATACTCATGACAGAATCTAAACCTTATTATCTTCCCAATGTCCCACCTCCAAATCCTACTACATAGGGGGGTAAGGTTTCAACATATGAATTTTGAGGGAAGCAAACATTTAGCCCATGACAGTCAATAAAATATCTTGTTTAATGTTATTTACAGATTTCTTCCAACTGAAATTATGATACTGTATGTTCCTGTCTAGATGAAAATAATAAAAGCTGATATTTTATTGATTGCTTAAGTCACCAAGTCTGTGGTATTTTGTTATAGCAAAATGTCTCTTCCTCTTCTACCTATTCTTCTCCACCACCCCTCCACCTCTCCTCATCTCCTGTGACTCCCTCTCCCTTCTCTTCATCCTTCTACAGCCCACCATTATTGCTGATGGAAATTGAAAAGGCATAATGCAAACTAATGCCTTATTTTTTCTGCATCCTCTGTTCAGGCTAAGCATGTTTTACAAGACTCATTCAGATAAAAGATTAAGCTAATGGGCAGCCTTAAGGTTAAGTGACACAAAAAATGTTCTGTATATTAATCAACTGATGATATTGCTCTTAAAGTATAAGTGCATTTCTATGCATTCATGCCTGCTTTGTGATATACTATTTCAAATTCCGTTTCTTTATGGTTGCTGACAGTTCTAACTGGTAGGTTATACATATGGGTAACATGGCAACAGCCCTTTGAGGTCAGTGTAAATTATGACCAAGAAAAGACTCATAATTTCCTTTTAGAAATATGCTCCTCTACCGGACTGATAACGAATTGAAGAATTGCAGGAGTCCTATGTTTGTCCCTGTTGACTATATTGCCGAAGGGAACTTATTCAACAGCAGTTATGAAAATCGTCTTTGATACAACTGAAGCATACCAAATGTATTTTGATGCGGGAAGTTGAGCAGGGTTGAGGGCTTGTATCAATGTAGTTGGTTGGTCATGACATTATCTCCTCATTTAGCAGCTAGGCATTTTGGTACCTTGGTCACTCCTGTGGTCTAGTGTATTGATTTTCTATTGCCACTGTAACAAATTACAGGAAACTTTAAAAACACAAATTTATTATTTACAATTCTATAGGTCAGAGGTCTGACATTGGTCTCATTGGGCTAAAATCAAGGTGTTGCATAGCTGTGCTTCTTTTTGAAGTTTCTAAGGGAAAATCCATTTCCTTGTCTTTTCCGGCTTCTGGAGGCCACCCCCATGGCTCATGGCACGCTTCCTCCATCTTCAAAGCCAGCAATACTGGGTCATATCTTTTCTCTTACTATCTGATTCTCTCTAATTGGGAATGGTCCTCTGCTTTTAAGGACTCATATGATTAAGTTGACACAGGATAAGGTTTTGAGGATTAGAGCGTGGACATCTTTGAGGACCATTATTCTGTCTGCTACATCTATGTTTAGCTGTTGGAAACAGCTAGAGGATCTTTCTTTTAGAAGTATTCCCACCATATTCTCGTTCTTTACAATTCTGTTTTTTAAAAACTGGCTTCCTGAATTTCTTCTGTTCTCCATTTCATTCTCTCAAAGTATGCTTCTGTCAATGGTCAATTCCTCATTGATTTCCCCTCTCCCTTTACCTCATTTTCTTTTAAGCAGTCTGCAGTCCTAATTCTCTAGCTCTATAGATTTCTTTATATTCCAGATGTCATCTTTCTTCCTCTTCCTTGCTACACATCTTCTCCTTTGCTACCCTTTATGTTGCCCTATGTGTCGTTTCAATACATTTCCCTCTAGATTCATGTTTTGTGTCTGTCCCAGAAATAGGTCAGAAAGAGATGGAGAATGACTGATGTCAACCATCTTCTCCCAAGTGAACACATGTAAGGCCACCACTTTCATTACAGGTGATATAACTTTATGGTTTTCCTGAGAAACATATCTTTCAAATGATTGCACTCTTGCCTTTTGATGAATGGCTACATGTGAGAGTGGACATAGTTCATCTTCTTTCTGATTAATCTGATCTCTATTTCTGGCTGTGGTTACAAATTTTAATTCTTTATGAAGTTGCCGTTATGTTTATAGGGAAAATTTTTTCTCATGATTTTTAATTTAAATGTTTTTTAGAAAAAGAAAAACCTCAATTGCCTGGGTTGCATTTTATACAAATCCAGGTAATGAATACGCCTGCCCTAGTTTAAAATGTTATGTTGACACTTTTAGATAAGAAAATTTTCTGACATTACAAATGCATTTTTAAAAATGTTCTCTAAAATGTAATTTTTAGTCTACACTAGAAACCAACTGCAAGATTTTTTTTTTTCAGTCTAGAGTGTTGTGGCTAAAAAAACTCATTTTGCTCCCATATACATATAAATCTGTCTGAAAAAAATATGCCTTTTTCAGCAGCTATAGAAAATGGATTTCAAATATTCATGGAATCCCCAAATTTGCATTATTTGCAAGCACCAAAATTTTCCGGGATTATATAAAGATATAACAGAATTTCTAGAAATCAGTAATGAGTTAACATCTACAAAGTAATTGTACTACTATCATTTATTTTATTTAAAAATTTTACACCATTCATCCTCTCTATAGCCTTTTCCCCGCCAAGTAGGGATAATTCAGTAACAGAAAAGGGTCACCTGAATGCAATGATGGCTGTCTAAATAGAGAAAATGTGTTTAAGTATTTGTTTCATTACAGCCAAGTCGAATTAGCGTAGGAGGTGTAGGGTGTGTTTGAAGATCTCAGCTAAGGCAAGTTACAATGAAACCTAGTTCAATGTAAATAAAATTGGATGATCTTCCAAATGCTATTTATCACAGGTGGCAATGGTTGCTGAGAATCCTTAAAATTAAGTATACTTCAGAATCACTGAGGAGCTTATTAAATATGAAGATTTCTGGTCTCTTTAGAGACTGATTGTATTGCCCAGGGAGGGGTTCAGGAACCTCCATTCTGGCAGTTTGCATACTAGAGGTTCTTGTGCTTTTTGAAACACTGGGCTAAGTAAAGCTAAAGAAATGAGTAAGGAACTGATAGTGCTCAGCTGACGAAGAAAGATGACTTAGAGAAGAAACACACTAGCAGACCCCAGTAGGGGCAAGATGATCTCGGGTGAAATTGGCGACAAGATACACAGGAGTGACAGTGACAGTAGGATCCTCTGCTCCACCAGCCTCTCCCCATATTTCTCAAGTTTTATGAAGTGTTCAGCATACACAACTTCAAGGCAAGCCCCTACCCATTCCTTCTGCTTGCAGAACTTCCTCTTCGAAAGTTGTTGTGGAAACTTCACTGGATTCAGAACCTCAAAACTATGAGAACTAGTTTTTTTGGACTGTCAGTAGGGAGCAGAGCTGTCCTACCTGTCTTGGTCCCCAAAGAGCTAAATCAGGAAGTCGGGCCCGGCTGGTATGCCCGGTAGACCCCTCTTCAAAGCCATGGAGTGATTTGCCCAGGTTGCAAATTCTTTTAATTTAATTTGGTTTTATTTTATCTGTGAAAAGACGGGGCCTTGATTTCGTAACTAGAGGTTAAAGCTTAACTGAGAGCTGTCCCTTTAGTTAGACTTTCAGAATCTAGGGGCTCCTCAGTGGCTGAGCCAGTTGAGCATCTATCTCTTGTTTTTGGTGGTCACGATCTCACAGTTGATGGGTACAAGCCCTTGCACAGGGCTCTGCACTGGCAGTATGGATCCTGTTTGGGATTGTCTCTCTTCCTCTGTCTCTGCCCGTGCTTATGTGCTCTCTCTCTCTCTCTCAAAATAAATAAATAAACTTAAAAAAAAAAAAAGAAGAAGACTTTCAGAATCTAATTAGTTCACCAAACACTAGGTAGGGAAGGAGAAGGATGTATATTGTCTCTTTCTTAGAGACTGCTTTTGGAAACAACATAGAGAGGGAGACAGTACAGTGTGTGGGGCTTGATTGTCAGGCAGAGGTGGGACTTGAAAAGGTACCTGTTTCCCGCAGGTGGGGCCTATTCGCTTTCAGTGGAGCAGCCTTTGGCAGAAGCTGAGCTTGGCTGCTTCTCAGGCAGCTCACCTTCCCACCCTTTCCGATTTTGTTTGTTGAGGTTTTTAATACAAATGACTTCTTAGAAGGCCCTTACTTCCCAGGGAATTCACTAATCAAGGTAATACTTTATTTATTTGCATAAACAAATTTTTATGAAAGAGAAATTCATTCATTGACTAAGAGATGTGATCATTTCCACTGCTGTACCTGAGTGCTTCAAAGCACCATTGTTGTTGTTCACATCAATTAATCTAGGTAACTGGGAGATGTAAGTAAGACGGGGCTAAACTATATCCCAACTGATTTTACAAGCTTTAAAAAAAAAAAAAAAAAACCCAAGACTAAGATATCTAAACTCATGTTGTCTTAAACACGTTAAGAACTTGCTTAATAGGAAAGAATAATTACAGTATAGGGGAGAGGACAGTCACATCTTAGAATGAAGTAATTTTATTTCACAGAACTTACTGGAGCTTGGAAAATTTCAAGTAGCCTTTTCCTTTGTGCTGGGAACATGCTTGGAAGAAATACCTCCTCCAGGTATGATAAATATCATATTAATGCCTAGCTAAGGAATATGAAAAATAATTTTTGATAATTTTATTATTAAAACGTTTTATCATCTAAATAAAGATGTATATTAAATTTCAAAATATTTATTAGATCGAATTAATTACCTATTAATAGTCTTAATACTTAATTCAAAAGACAGTTCATGGTTCATAAGGGGAAAAAAGTCATTTAGCAGCCATTTCTTCTGAATATCAAATTGTATAAATTTCAACACTAAGGAAAATATTTTTTTAATGAAGTTCTGAAAGAAAGTTACAACAGAAAGTATCTGAAGTAACTAGACAGGGTTGAAGCAATAATCAAACGATGTCTTTTGCAGGAAAATAAAACTGATTCATTTCCTACAACTTATACCCACCCAACTAATTCTTTTTTTTTAATATTTTTATTTATTTCTAGAAGAGAGAGAGAGAGACAGCGTGAGCAGGGGAGGGTCAGAGAGAGAGGGAGACACAGACTCTGAAATAGGCTCCAGGCTCTGAGCTGGCAGTCAGCACAGAGCCCGATGCGGGGCTCGAACCCATGAACCGCGAGGTCATGACCTAAGCGAAAGTCAGATGCTTAACCGACTAAGACACCCACGCGCCCCCCGCCACCCAACTAATTATTTCAATTATTTATATTGAGGTATAATTTCCATACTATAAAATTCTCCTTTTTAAAAAGTGTAAAGATCAAAAAAAATTTTTAAGTCTAAAGTTCAGTGAGTTTGATATTTCACAAAGTTACACAATCTCACAACTACCAAATTCCAGAATTTTTCCAGGTTTCTAAAAAGAAACCCAAACCTATTAGTAGACACACCTCAATCCTCACCACCCAACTCTCACTCCCTTGGCAACTACTAATCTACCTTCTGTCAGTATAGATTTGCTTTTCTTGGCTATTTCGCATAAGTGGAATCATACATGTGGCTTTTGTGTCTGACTTCTTTCACCTAGCATAATGATTTCTAGATTCATCCATGTTTTAGAATGTATCAGTACTTCATTCTTTCTTATGGCTAAATAATAGTCTCCCCGATGGCTATACCACACTTTGCCTATCTATTCATCAGTTAATGGATACTTTGGCCTAGTGCGAATAATGCTGCTATGAACATTTGTGTACAATTTTTTTTTGTGTGGGCATATGTTTTCTTCTAAGTTTTTATTTAGATTCCAGTTAGGTAACATGCAGTATAATATTGGTTTTAGGTGTACAATATAGTGATTCAGCATTTCCATACGTCATCTGGTGTTCATCACAAGTACACTACTTAATCCCCATCACCTATTTCACCCATCACCCACCCACCTCCCCTCTGGTAAACATCTGTTTGTTCTCCATAGTTAAATTTTATTTCTTGATTTGCCTCTGTTTTTTTTTCCTTTACTCATTTGTTTTGTTTCTTAAATCCCACATATGAGTGAAATCATATGTTGTTTGTCTTTCTCTGACTGACTGACTTAGCATAATACTCTATTGCTCCATACATAATGTTGCAAATAGCAAGATTTCATTCTTTTTTATGGCTTAGTAACATTCCATTGTGTATGTGTGCTCGCGCGTGTGTGTGTGACATGTGCGTGCATATGCCTTCTTTATCCATTCATCAGTCGATGAACATTTGAGCTGTTTCCATAATTTGCTTATTATAGATAATGCTGCAATAAACATTGAGATGCATATATCCCTTTGAATTGGTATTTTTGTATCTTTGGGTAAATACCTAGTAGTGTGATTGCTGGATCATAGGGTAGTTTTATTTTTAACTTTTTCAGGAACCTCCATTGTTCTCTAGAGTGGCTGCACCAGTTTGCATTTCCAACAGTTTAAGAGGGTTCCCCTTTCTCCACATCCTCATCAGTTGTGTGGACATAGGTTTTCAATTCTCTTGTGTAAAAACACTTAAAGAGTGGTGCTGGGTCATAGGTTTTCAATTCTCTTGTGTAAAAACACTTAAAGAGTGGTGCTGGGTCACATGGTAACTCTATGTTTACGTTTTTGAGGAGCTACTAAACAGTTTTCCAAAGTGGGTTCACCATCCCACCAACATTGTATTCTAAATACTCCACATCCTTGCCAACACTTGTTACTGTTTCTTTTGGTAGCCATTTTAACAAGGGTGAAATGGTATCTCAATGTGGTTTTGACTTGCATTTTGCATTCTTCATTGTTTTGAAAAAATTCAATGGTGATAAAGGAAAGTCATGATGGTTTTCATGCCTCTAAATAAACTGAAAAAGCAAAGTGACACTACAATTAGTTCATAGTTCACCTCTCTATTTATATATCAGTCTCTTAACAAAAAGAATGCATATGGCTTATCAAAATGTGTAGTGTAACATAAATGTAGAAAAATATAAAATATTACTATTAGTAATAGAACTTACTGTTTTCAGCAAGTAGAAACAGGTAACTGGTAATATGCAACAGGTGTATCATTAGACTTGTATACTCACCAGAAGTAGGTTAAAATTTCTTTGAGCTTCCTAGGAGCCACAGTATAAAGTTACAGTACAAACTGTAAAATTCATAATGCTCCTAAGACTACAAACAATTTAGAATCTTTTACTGACTACTGTAGAGTCACTATCTATTCTCTGCATGATCCCTCCAGTCTCAAGAAGATCCTGAATCTTGATGCAGTCCTTTTCATTGCTGACTATTCCAGATGACAGAAGAGCTAAAATTAGCCTCTTACTTCCTTCTGCCTGCCAAGTCTTTATTTCTTCCCCCATTCCCCTGCCCTCAGTTACCACTGAGAAAATTCAAATTCCAGTCTTCCAGGCCAAACTCATGTTCTTTTTTTCTTGGTGGGCCCTTAATACCTCCAGACAGAATTAATTTTCCTCTCTCTGTGTTCCCATAGCACTTTTTAAGCAAGCATTGTATAGAATTTATATCTGTGCTTCATTTATGTGTCAGCCTTCCCCAGTGGACAGTGATTGGTTTCACAGGAGGGAAGTGTCTTCATTTTCATATCCTCAGGCCTGGCACAAAGCAGGTACTCAAGAAAGGGTGGTTGTGTCAAATAGATTTCATCAATCACTCCTGACTTCCTACCCTCCCATGAATACAGGTCAGTTGTTGCTGTTCCTCTTCATAAGTGACTCCCAGAAAGAAAATATGTTTTTCAGATTTTAGTCTATCAGGGTGCAAAATGCCCATCTGCTCTCCAAACCAGGTTTTCCTCAGCTTCCATTTTCTAATCTAAATGTAAGCCTTTATTTGTATTCGGGATCAACGTAATTTTATTTCCTGCAGGGAAAATACTTCATCTTGCCAGACTAAAATTATAAATTTCAGTTTTAATTCTGTCATCTGTCATATCATTCTTATCAACCAGTTTGAGGTCAGCCGTGTATGGGAGGATAATGTGAAACATGTGCATTTGTCTTTTCAATGTAATTATGTATTGAGTGCCAAAGAAAAAATTACCCCGTACGTCTAATTATTTATTGGGAAATTTGTGTTGTTCTTCTAATTCAAGATTCTAAAAATATCACATTTCTCTCCCCCACCCCCCACCAAAGCTTTTAAGAGCTTTGGTAAAATTTGCCATCATTTAGTATATGTGTTCTCTACCTGATATGTCTCCTGGACCCCCAAAGACACATAATTAGCCGTTATGTGTCCCTATTATGCACTCCTGTAGCATCCTGTACATTCATTACCTTAGAGCTTACACATTTTGTGTAATAATTTGTATAGTTACCTCTTTTCCTTACCAATCGACAGTTGCTGCTATATACAGTATCCCAACAGCTTAACACATTGCCTGGCTAAAGTTTTATTTGGGTCAAATCTACTTTGGATCAATTATGTGATCTCTATAAATACTATATTCTTTCATGTGGTTCTACCACTGGATCCGTTTAGTTAAAAAGAGGGGCTGTGATAATCTCATAGTAGCAAGAGGCATTATTTTAGGGAAGGCTAAGGCAGTCAGCAGATCAAATTATTTCTCCAATAGGACCATTTCAGGTTTACTATAAGCTAATCAAATAATGACTTACATTCAGCAAAATTTAAAACCTCTTAAAATAAGGGATCTAATAATCAATCAATACAATGTTAGTTTGCAATGTAATCATTCCAAGGTTTATTTTTATTTGTTGTCTTGAGCCCTCTACGAAACTCTGGGATGCAATGCTGAATCAATTGGGGCATCTCAAACACTATTCAAGGTTTTTTATTCCTGGAGCATTAAAGGGATCTTTTTAGAAGCTACTCGCACCCCAAAGGAGGTCCCTCAGTGGGAAGTCTAAGGAAAGCATTATGGTGAGAACTCAGTATAATTTGGTTTTTAAAAATTCCACTCTACAAGACATCCCCATGATATAAATATTCCTAATTAGCACAGGATTTCAGCTCCTTCATACAAAACGCTGCAGCACAATTTAAGACTGCTTAAAATTATCTTAACTTGTCCCATTTGGCAAACTAAGCCAGAGTCTTAGGAAACACGGAGCTGTAGTGTGCAGGAATGTGGGCAAGCTGTGAGAACTCCCTCCGGATCTGAGAGAGCCTTTTTGTTGACCTTACACTGAATCCTTATGTTTGAATGTATCATCACGGTGCAACAGCCAGCTACTGGCTAACTGACAAGAGAAGCTTCTGGAACACAAGGGCAGAAAACTGTAAGAAGTGGAAAACTACCCAAACTGAAGTTATTCAAATATGGTTTGCTTCTTAACATAAGCTCACATAAGCAGCCCTAATGAAAAGTAGGTTTTCTGTTAGCAGATGCTGAAGAGACAAAAATCTTTCTCCTATCTGTTTTCTTCCTTTTGGGGAAAGTTTAGCTATTAGATGCCATGAAAAAAAGCACCACATCTACAATTCCTGAACCTACCCAATGTTTTTAATATCTTGACATCTATATTTATGTTCTGTCAAAAAGTTAATAATATGAAGGATTTATTATAAATCCTGAGCTTTATTTTCTGAATCAGAACAGTAGTTATTAAGGTCTCACATGCACAAGACATTGAGCTTGTGCTATCACATGGTCTTGTTCTCTAGAAATTCATTCCACACAAGAAGGATTTCCTCCCTACTTTCTTCCACTACTGTAAATAAAATGTATAAGAATTAAGAAAATGAACAAATACTCCACTAATAAAATACCTAGGGAATGGAAAACTGTCAAAAGAAAATGTGGAAGAGGAAGGGGAAAATGAGGCAGAAGGTAAAGAGAGAAGGGGAAAATGAGGCAGAAGGTAAAGAGAAAATAAATAAAGGAATTATTGCATGTGGCAAATGAGATCACACTGTGACTCATACATGCCTGTATAACTAGAGCATAGGCAGATTTCTGTCTTAATGAGGACCAAGTCACCTCCTGGAAAACAAGTCTCCTTAGGCTGAGAGTCAGATCCCCCCAGCATGGTGGAAGACTGGTGCCAGAGCATCGGGAGTGGGACACTGCCCTTGAATGGATCCCCATGGAATTGTACCTAAAGGCTACCAAGAAGACAGCCCGACAATGAAAACCAAAAGTGTTGTTTTCATTAAAGTCTATAAAGACACACATAGCATGCTTCCGCACTGTATTGACAAAGCGCATCATGAAGGAGGCACCCTGCTTTAATGAAGTTCATTGTGACTGTGTTGCTGAAAGTGTTGGCTCACTCGCAGCTTTGGCAGTTTGGGTGCTTTTGCTTCACCAGAGCTAACATGTTGCAGCATCATCAGTGCAGGGAGAAATGACTGCTTTTGACATTAAAAAGAAGTGACCCAGTGCCAATGGGGCAGCAGAAGGATTGCAGGCGAAGCTCCATGGGATGCTGCATCTCAGAAGTGCATCTCAGAAAGAGGAAAATGGTGGGCATCATTTAATAATTCTGAGGACCGTGTCCTTGAGCATGTGTAAGTTACCCTTCAGAGCTCTTGAAATTAGTGGGTGAAGGTGTATTTTAGAAACGAACTAAAAGAGGTAACCATCATGAGGTCTAGAGTGCAGGTTATGAATAGGGTGACATGCAATTTGTCATCCACACAGGAATGACTTTGAGAATGAAGGGTGTGCTACTACTAATAAGACAACAGATGTAAAATAAGAGTGTCCTGGACAAATTAGAAAGTATAAGTCACACTAGGAGGAACTGTCATTTTCAACTCTTGTTAGTTTTGTAATGTTTGTAGTTTATCCTGAGCATATATTTTTAAATCAGAAAAAATATATGAAACTTATATATCTCAATGAAAAAAAGGAAAATAAGATCTCAGGAGAGTGACAGGCAAAGATGGAAGCATAATATTCCCATTGTTATGGTGACCTTAGTACCTCCCCCAGTTCTGCATTATAGTCTAGGAAGTTATCTGCAAATTTTTCATCAATCACTGGCTACCTCAAAGCGCCCTACCTTGCTCAGCATTGTCACACTGTCCCAGCAGTTATGGTATGCCCCACTTTAGTTATTCAGTTGTACTTTCTTTGGTGTCTTCTTTCTGGGATAGTAGGCTGTCAAGGTCCAAAGGGACATTTCTATGTTAAAAGCCCCTGGGGTCAAGTTTAGAAACACAATGCTTTTCATCATGACTGGCCACGTAAGTCCTATCAAAATGCTAATGGTAGAAAATTTCTTTATAGAGTACCCTTGAGATTAAGATCCTAATTTACTCTGTTCCATATTCACAAAGAGAAGTTGACTTCTTTTTTTTTAAAAACCAAGTTGAGATTTTGTCTTTAGTGAATTCTAACATGTAGCTAGGAGTTTCCAGTGCAAAGTGTACTTTTTTTTTTATTTTAGGCTCTGTCAAAGTGACTTTATAACTTCTAAAATGTTTCTGTGTTGGAAATTGACCTCTCTTCTGTCCATAGGACTGGTTCAGATAGAGCTACACAGTCCACTACCATTGTCCCAGCCCACTTCCTTGACCAGCTACCTTTGTGAGAGAGAGGAGATTCAGCAGTTGGCTCCTCAGAGCCCACAGAGGTACAAATAAAGCTGGAGGTGATGCTGCAAACGAGAGGAAGTGGGTCTCCAGTCCACTGAAGTCTGATTACTCTACAAAAGCTGTTAAGCAGCTATCAATTGCAAAAGGCAAAGCCTGGCAGGGGAGGTAGCTAACTGTCTTGTCTGATTTAAGATCTCTGCCAAAAGACTTAGTAAAAATTATCTTTATTAATCTTCCTAATAACTGAAGGTCTCTGAGGGTTGGATTTTTGTGTTGTGTTCACAGGAGTATCTGTAGAGCCTGTAATAGTGCCTGGCATAGAGTAGAAGCTATATGCTATATAAAAATAGTTGTTTCATAAAAGGATATTTCTTCATTTTTAAAATGGTGATTTTTTAATGCTTATTTATTTACTTTTGAAAGACAGGGAGAGTGTGTGTGTGCATGTGCACACGCAAGCAAGTGGGGGAAGGGCAGAGAGAGAAAGGGAGAGAGAATCCTAGCTGTCAGTGCAAAGACTGGGCCCGGGCTCAAGCTCACTAACAGTGAGATCATGACCTGAACAGAAATCAACTAAGCCACTCAGGTGCCCCTAAAATGGGGATATTAATAGTACCTGTATCCCGGATTGATATTCAGCTGGATATTTGATTCCGATGTATAATTTCAGTGTCACAGGGTTCTAAGGATTGCATGAGTTCGAACGTGTATAGCACTTACAATAGAACCTAGACACATAGCAAGTGGTTTATAAATCTTGGCTGTCATCAGTTCGAAGGTAGGGAGGTTGGCATCCAGGGAGATTATGGAGCAATGAAGGAGCCCGGTAGTGGGCACCCCTGAGTTGGATAAAATATAACAACAGTTCATTCTGAGTCCCACCTGATTGTGGGAAAAAACAGTTGCCACAGGTACTGTAGTCCTTGCTTCCTGGGCCCAGGCTTGCCCTTGACTGCCGGGATTGGGGATTGCGGGAAGCACGATGAGTTCTGAGGGAACTGGAGACGAGCTGAGACCTGAAGTCAAATGCACACCCCACCCCCACCCGCCAAGACTTTATTTACAACCCAACCATCAGTTTCTTATTTTTTGACTTCATACATGATATATTCAGCTCTCTATTCTCTGCTAAAATGCAAGTGCCCTTGGGTACTGACTGGAGGTCATATCTACCACCAATAAATGGGATTTGTATCATCTGCCCAGGGATACTGTTATTTCAGGGAGGAGATGGCAGAATTTTGAGAGAATGGGCCATAGGGCAGATACATTTGGTAACAGGGCACAGAAATCATCTGAGTATGGGGCAATGCCCTGGAAGTGGTAGCCCCATCCTGCCAGGGAGGAACATGCTAAGTGGATAGCTGCTGGGTGGTAAGGTTCAGTAAGGCGTGGAGGGAGCAGGATGTGAACAGACATGTAGGTGGGCCCTGTTACCAAAATAGCTATTGTTTACCTGAGAGTAAATCTTGTTACAAAGATGAGAAACTCAGCATTATTGCAGAAAGTTTTCAGCTCAAATGCTCTGGTTTTTTCCCTAATAGAAGATTTATCAATTTAGGATACAGTACATGGTACTCTTTGATGAGGTTACATGTATGTAAGAATGAAGACATTTGTAGAAGGTGAAGGTGGGTTGGAATTCATGTTATATGTGTATTTGGTAATAGT
Source organism: Hyaena hyaena (assembly GCF_003009895.1). Classification (NCBI taxonomy): domain Eukaryota; kingdom Metazoa; phylum Chordata; class Mammalia; order Carnivora; family Hyaenidae; genus Hyaena; species Hyaena hyaena. The sequence goes on along the minus strand of NW_024080990.1, from coordinate 330,371 downwards.
AATTCTTACACTTCACATTTGTATGATGCCATATATAAATATAAATATATATATATATATAATCTAGTCACAATAATATATAAATACAGCTAGTCACTATATATATATATATATATACACATATATATTGCTATGAGCTATGTAAGGTATATCATATTAACTCATTTTAATACATGAAGAAATCAAGGCACAAATAATTAAGATGCAAGAATAGTGGTGGAAGCCCTTGGGGACGGGGATTCAACCCATGATTTTCTGATCACATTCAGGAATTATTTTTAATCATTCGGCTGCCTCTCAACCACAAATTAATTGGTGACATCTGTCTAGCTGAAAAACAAGCTTATTTTCAGTATTTTGTCTTTTTTCCATTAGATAGAAAAACCTCTGGGCCCTACCAGTTAGCTTTCCATTAAATATACTAATTGAAGAATAAACTAGTTCTCTTCTCTAAAGCAGCAGTTCTAGAGGATATATATGATCCATCAGGGTATGGGAAAAAAATATTAGGATTTTTAGTTTCATAGTTTTGGATATGTTTAAATGAACATGTCACTACAATATACCTTAATAAATATGAACGTAAACATACACACACATCTATAGCAATAAATGTGTACAATTTATAAGTGTATAAATATTGAGATGCCTGCTCTTTTTTCTTGATCTTGTTCTGTTTTTATTTTAAACATTGAATTGCAGTCTCAAAAAAGCTTGGAAATCATGATTCTTAACTGGTAACCACTTTCTGTAAAATGTCTGTACTGTTTTTAGCTAAGCATACTTCTTTTGTTTCACCTTACGCTTAGTGCAACGGAGGATGGAAACTGGCTGCAGTACCCAGAATAACAGAAGCTTTGAGTAAGAAGGGCCTAGAGGGATCAATTCGCCTAACCCCTGCATTTGACAGAGGAAGAAATTTAGGCTTACAGGGGTTAAGGGATTTGCCCAAACTGACAAGTTAAGGTTGAGCCCAACAATATGGGACACGGATGGAAAATCTAGTTAATGCTTAGCTAGCCATGGTAATGTGTCATGGGCCTGGCTTGCAGAAATTAAATCCGTTAATAATCCCCAAACCTTATTTTAGCCAGAAGTTTTAAATGCCTCACCTATCAAACCTTTTGCTAAAGATGATAATGTAATGGCTTTGTTTCTTTGGGCACTCAAGAATGTCTGTATTAAGCAAAAATGTCACACATATACTGTTCACCAGGTATCTGGTTAAATAAATATATGAATAGTGATTTAATTATATACAATAATTGGTAAAAACACTTGTATTGACACAGATATACTCATTGTAAAGGACAGAATCAAATTACAATATTCCCCAGTAAGTAATTACTTGCTCAAAATCCACTGAATTTTGGAATACTCTAAGGCTGCTTCTGAAGGGACCACCATCTCATTGGAATTTAAGACCAGAACAGTGCTGGACTTTATTATAGGCTAAATTCCAGTGTGTATTCATTTCTACTCCAAACTCACAATTTTCTCCCATTGATCTGGCCATATATTTAATTATCAGTGCATATGGGTTTTATTTTTTGAAATATTACAGATAAGATTAGTCTCTGTTACTTTTTGATTTTATAAAAATGTCCAGACCATGATTGAATGACTTCCCCCATATTATGAACTTTAAAATAATTTTGCCCCTTTGAAAAGCAAAACAAGGGGCGCCTGGGTGGCTCAGTCAGTTAAGCGTCTGACTTCGGCTCAGGTCGTGATCTCACGGTTCGTGGGCTCAAGCCCCGCGTCAGGCTCTGTGCTGACTGCCAGCTCAGAGCCTGGAGCGTCTTTCAGATTCTGTATCTCCCTCTCTCTCTGACCCTCCCCTGCTCATGCTGTCTCTCTCCCTCTCAGAAATAAATAAAAAACATTTTAAAATTTTAAAATAAAAGCAAAACCAAACACCCCAAAATTACCATCACCACTCTGTGAGTATCTTTTTTCAAAAGCTTATGAAATTTACAGTTTGGTTTAAGGAGAGCTGAACTTCCTTATACTGCTGAATCATTTTTTCATCAAATAGGCTATTTAATTTTTTTCAATTAGGATATTTCTTTTTATTTATTTAGTCATTATTTAGACATTATTATGTCCTCTTAGCAAATGATCATTTTTTGCATTATCTTGTATTTTCTAACTGTGTATTATACCTAATCATTGTGAACAGTTTTTACAAATTTTGTAATCTGTCATTTTATTTAATATTCTAATTACTTTATAGTAGTTTTTTAGTTGATTCTCTTGAGGTTTTCCATATAGCTGTCCATCTCTTATATGAATTATGACTATTTTACCTCCTCTTTTTCAATTTTTATGCATTTTGTTCTCTTATGTAACTGTATCAGCTACCACTGTAGTAATTATATAACTGCGCTTCAATTATTGATCATTAAGAAGTTTTTCTCATTACAATAATGCTGCAGTGAACATTTGCACAGAATTTAAGTAGTTTGGGTCATTTCCTTAGGATAGATTCCTACAACTGTAATTTGTTGGTCAAAAGGTATAATAGTTTTAAAGATTTTTAATACATTTTGTCATATTTCCTACCTAAATGGCTCTCAGTGATTATACGCACCTTCTTCCACTGTCCATAATCCAGGGGCTCCTGGCACAGATGTCCCCTTCCCAGGCCTTCTTTTGTGTGCCTTCCCTTTGCTGACTACTCAGGAGCTACCTGCAGATTTCAAATCAGGCCTCCCCAAATCAAATAAGAATCCAACACAAGAACATAAAAATTTCAACTTGAGGGGCGTCTGGGTGGCTCAGTCAATTAAAGATTGACTTAGGCTCAGGTCATATCTCATGATTTGTGAGTTCGAGCCCCACATTGGACTCTGTGCTGAGAGCTCAGAGCCTGGAGCCCCCTTCAGATTCTGTGCCTCCCCCTTTCTCTGCCCCTTCCATGCTCATGCTCTGTCTCTCAATAATAAAAACGTTAATTTTTTGAAATTTCAACTTGAGTAACCCAAGAATCAATTTGGAGATGACATTTCAATGATTCAGAAATTATTTGCTTACTGTACCTGCAAATCATCCTAGACTCCCCTTTTCCCTCACTCCTCACATTCTGAATGCAGTAGATTCTGCCACCTTAACGTCTTTCCTTCTATGTTCTCCATCCTCACTGTTACTGGACTAGTTCAGTAGCTCATCCTCTTCCATGGGAATTGCTGTTATCCCATTCGACTGAGCTGACTGCTCTTGCAGAATCCTTGCTCCACCTCTACTCAAAAGCCTTCAATGGCAGAAAACTCCTGAGGATGGTCACCATCTACCCGTTCAGTTTCTCCTTTTAAACTCTCACTTACATACTGCCTTCGAGCCATACCAGAGTATTTGCAGTTCCCTGACAACTTAGAATTCCAACCCTCCGTGTTTGCGTGAGCCATTCCAACTCGAGGAATGTCGTCCATAGCACCACACTCTCCCAACCCCATTAACCCAGAAAAATCCTATTTATCTTTTAAGATCTCACTCAAAGGGCTCCTACGGGTGAAACATTTCCCATTCCATTCTTCACCTCCCCCCACCCAGAACTATTATAGGAAGGACATTCCATTGATAGACTATGGCAGTATTTCTTGAGGTTACTCTTGTGCCCAGCTACTGAGATTCTTATATAAGTGAAACAAAGATTGATAAAAATTGGTAGAGACTGGCTCCCCCCTCCCCTTTTTGGTGAATTATATTTGTTTAATGTGACTTCAAGTTTATTCAATACAAATCTATTATTTCCACCAGCAGTGTAAACACAAGAATCAACACTGCAAAAGTGACCTCTGAGTGAGCCAGGGTAAGGATGCTTAAAAGAGTCACTCTGTGCCTCCCTGCTTCCTTGTGCCTCGGGCACTTGCCTTGCAGACTGTTAATGATCACCTTAGGCCCTGAAGCAGTGATGAGAGACCTCTGGTGATTTGCAACTTCAAACAAAGCTTTTGGTTTTTCCCTTCTTTTTTGGTAGGGGAGAGATCCAGAAATCCTGTGAGCTAGTTTGATAGAAAGTTAAAATCTTAGAGCTGGAAGTGAGGTGTAGGAGGTTAGCATGTCATTCAATTCAATTCAATTCTTTGCTTCTAGAAAGACAAGAGGAACAAACCAGTACCTCCTGTTTCTGAAGGTCTCTGGGAATGAAAAATCCTTTGTTCATCCAAGCCAGCGCTTGTCAGCCCTCATCAGCAAGGAATTTCTGGGTGTCACTTCCAATCCTCCCTGCCCCCCTCCCCATCTCCTTATCTATCTCCTCTAACTCTATTTCCCTCCTCTAGGGTGACTCATTTAATATCTCTGATTCACTGGAACTGCTAGAGAGCAAGCATCTTCCCTGAACAGCATGAGTTACATGCTTCTAACTTATACCAGGAGAGCCTCCCTCTGATTCATGTTCTGCAAAAGTAGAGGGGGCAGGTGGGGAGCTGGAGAGCCTCCCAGATAAGCAGCACACAACACCCACAATTCAACAAGGAAACAGAAGAGGTGTTCCCAACACACACCTGGGGGATGTTTTTAGCTTTCCAGTGCAGCTGCCCTTCTGCAAATTCTTCTAAAGCAGACCAATTTATTCCAAATTCCACCACAAGTGTCTGTTAATGTCTTGTGAGATGTTCAAAGCAAGTTAACCATCTACAAGTTATGGGGGGGGGGTTCTTTTTTGTGTGGATTCATTGAGAAACACAGACAAAACTGCTAACATATGTTTCTGTTGCTAGGCCTTAGTCTTATCACAGTTTGAAAGGGTAGAAAATCAATTACGTGCTTTGAATTACTCCCTTCCTTGGCACAAAAGCATTTCTCCATTCTTTCGGGATAGTGAACACTTTGCAACATCTACCACTAAAAGCCTGTTAGGATTCTCTGCCAAATTAATGTAGTACAAATAAACCAAACAGAAGGCCAGTAGAATGCTAAACATCCCCCTCTCTCTTCTGTTGTGGCTTCCTTGCAGCTTGGGACCTTTCTGCCTTGCTGATGCAACATCTGGACAGCATTCAGGGTTGTTTCTCAAGGACACAAGCGTACACCTCCGGTGAATTTCAACTTTCAACATCTCTCTGGCTCTAATCTATATTTAATGTTTCATTACTGGTAGTCAAAGAAGCTTCAGCTAAATATCAGGTTGGAATGAAAATGATCCTTGGGAGAACATTTGCTTCCAGTGTGCGCCAGCAAAGTGTCTGTGACAGAGGCTTTCCCTGGAGATTTGTTGCCCATTCTCTTGCAGTAATAATAATTATGCCTTATGATTGCTGTGCCCACATAATCAAAGATCGCTTCATCAAATGTGATCCCGAGGGGAAGCTGCCTCTGCTCCTAACTGGATGTCAGTCACAGAGAGCAGCACCCCTAGGGATCCCCAATCTTTCTTTTACCCCTTTCAGTACTGTGTTGTTAGCATTGTGTTTCTTCATATTCTTCTCAATGCAAATGATGTGTAAATCATGCCCTCCAGAAGGCACATGTGGTGAGGGGGAGAGGATGGGGAGGGAGGTGGGGCTGGTGTATTCTTCTCCCCTGGCTCCCCTCCCCAACCTACCACAGGGATTTCTCGCATGGAACATAATTACATCTGTGCCATATGGGCTCATTTATATTCTATTACAGGTTAAGCTAATACGACTCAGAAATATGCTAAAAATACCTCAAAGTATTCTAGAGCTGTCAAAACACTTGTCATTTCTTGCTCACCCGTTTGATTGCTAGTGTTTTTGTTTTTGTTGGGAGATTCAGAGAACTAAGAAAGCATGCTGGCATGCTGGTGTCCAGTCTATAAATATGTTTAATTTCCTGTATTATTGCAATCTTTGGGCTTGCAAAGAAAAGATCTTTCTTTATAAACCTGGAATGGCCCCAAGACATGGGCACTGAAGCCCCTATACTTGTAGATTTTAATTTCCCAAGAGGTGGAAAATACAGATTTCAGATGTGTGGTTTTGTCAGCTTTAGAATATTTCTTGTCTTTGTTTGATATAATTATTCATTGTGATAGAGAAACACCTGCAGTGGGCTGACATACCAGAGAAACATGCTGCTTGAGTTATAAGTGTTGGTTTGGATGTCAGGCAAATCTTGTTGAGATTTTACATGTAGCATGATAATGAGAAATACAATCTGTAATGAGTAATGAGTTCAATAATGATTTACAGGGACATGTTGAGTTGTTTGTATGCAATGGTTAAAGTCCATCAACCCGTTAATTTCTACCATCAGTTTGGAAAGTTGGTAGGTCATGTTTGTGTAGACTCTTAACCTAATAGTTTGATTATATAATTAATTTTTATCATTATTGCTATCTTAATATATTAGTAGAATTAAAAAAAATAGTTGTGGGAACAGAAGAGCAAGCACAAATAACTGTACTTTCCAATGCTTGTCAAGCAACATTTCCAAAGGGGATATGGTGTTAGCCACAGTATCAGCTATAAGTTAAGTATGCAGACCATATAACTGAGAACTGAACTCCCACAAAAGCATACTTTTCTAATTTGCTAATAACTGTTCTCTACTATCTGGTTGAAAGAGTAGTTATGACTGCCTGGTTTCAATCTCAACTCTGCTACTTACTAATTTGTTATCTTGGCAAATTCCATAATTTTTCCATTTCCTTTATCTATAAAAAGAGCATACAATGCGGTGCCTGGTTGGCTCAATAGGATGAGCTTATGACTTTGGCTCAGGTCATGATCTCATGGTCTGTGGGTTCAAGCCCCGGTTTGGGCTCTGTGCTGGCAGCTCAGAGCCTTGGAGCCTGGTTCAGATTCTGTGTCTTCCTCGTTCTCTTTGTCCCTCCCCGTTCATGATCTGTCTCTTTATCTCAAAAATAAAAAAACATTAAAAAAAAAATAGAGAGAAGCTCTTCTGCCCACGGGTCCTGTCCCGTGCTTTAATAAAGTCACCTTTTTGCACCAAAGACATCTTCAAGAATTATTTCTTCGTCCTCAGCTCCGGACCCCATGAATGCTCCACCATCACCTCCAAACCTCATCAGACAAGCAACGCAAGAAAACACCTAGATGGGGTTGTCAGTTCCCGTCCATCATCAAAAATGAAGTCAGAAATCTGAATAGGAATCTCTAGGCACTTCCAGTGCTGAAGTTGAGCCCTGACTCTGAGATGAAGTTTGTCTGTTGGTTGGTGGAAGCTTACACTGTTAATTTGAAACATTTCCTTTAGAATATATTGTGCTTCACTTCAGAGGTATGTGGTTTCTGAATCCTAAATGGACCCTGAGTGATACACAACCTGCAGAATTCTGCCTCTATTAACCCCAGTTGTACTCCATGGAAACTGGGCTACCTCAAGTAACAAGCCAAAGTACACATATTGGAAAATTCCCAAATACCACTATGAGTAGGGAAATAGAATAACCAAAGTCTCCACAAGGGAGATGAAGAGACACCATTCAAAGAACACTTCCTGAATGGACAAGCTCTGGACAGTCAAAAAGCCTTCATTAATACAGTAGTACTCGCAGGTGCAGAATGCATAACAAGCTTTTAAAACTAACAAGAGACAGAAAGCTAGCTAAAATGATGAAACAGAAGAACGCTCCTCTAAAGAAATCCAGGAAGAAATGACAGCTAAAGAACTGCTCAAAACAGATAAAAGTAACATAACTGAACTAGAATTTAGAACAATAGTCATAAAATTAATCGCTGGGCTTGAAAAAGGCATGGAAGACATCAGAGAAAGTATTGCTACAAAGACTCTGGAGCTTAAAAATAGTTGTGATGAATTAAAAAATGCTATAAATGAGATGTATAGTAAAATGGAGGCATCTAATGCATGGATTGAAGAGGCAGAGAGGAGAATAGGTGAATTAGAAGACACAATTATAGAAAAAGAGGAAGCCGAGAAAAAGAGTTTTAAATTGATTCAGGATCATGAAAGGAGATTTTTAGATCTGATTGATATAATCATATAGAACATTATCTGTATCATAGGAATTCCAGAAGAGGAAGAGAGAGGGAAAGGCGCTGAAGGAGTCCTTGAACAAATTATAGCTGAGAACTTCCCCAAATCGGGGAAGGAAACAAACATTGAAATCCAAGAGGCACAGAAAACTCCCCTAGACATAATTTAATCAATCTTCTGCATGACATATCATAGTGCAGCTGGCAAAATATAAGGACAAAGAGAGAATTTTAAAGAAAGCTAGGGATAAAAGGGCCCTAACATACAAAGGGAAACCTATCAGAGTGGTTACCGACCTATCTACTGAAACTTGGCAGGCCAGAAAGGAATGACAGGAAATCTTCGGTGTGATGAACAGAAAAAATATACAGCCAAGAATCCTCTATCCAGCAAGCCTGTCATTCAGAATAGAAGGAGAGATAAAAGTCTTTCCAAATAAACAAAAATTGAAAGAATCCATCACCACTAAACTGGCCCTACAAGAAATCCTGAGGGGGACTCTATGATGGAAATGTCTCAAGGAACACAAGGTACCAGAGACACCACCACAAGCATGAATCCTACAGAGAACACAATGACTCTAAACCCATATTTTTCAATAATAACAGTGAATGTAAATGGACTAAATGCTCCAACCAAAAGACATAGGGTAGCAGAATGGATAAAAAAAAAACCCAAAATCCATCTATTTGCTGTCTATAAGAAACTCATTGTAGACCTGAGGACACCTTCAGATTGAAAGTAAGGGGATGGAGAAATATCTATCATGCCACTGGAAGCCAAAAGAAAGCTGGAGTAGCTATACTTATATCAGACAAACTGGACTTTAAAGTAAAGACAGTAACAAGGGATGAAGAAGGGCATTATATAATAATTACAGAGTCTATCCATAAGGAAGAGCTAACAATTATAAATGTCTACACACTGAATATGGGAGCACCCAAATACATAAAACAATTAATCTCAAACAGAAACAATGTTATGCATAATAATGTGCTAATAGTAGGGGACTTTAATACTCCATTTACAGCAATGGCTAGATCAACTAGGCAGAAAATCACTAAAGGAACAATGAACTTGAATGGCACATTGAACCAGATGGATTGGACAGATATATTTAGAACTCTACATCCTGGGGCCATGGAATTCACTTTCTTCTCAAATGCACATGGCACATACTCCAAGATAGATCAATACTGGGACATAAAGCAGCCCTCAATAAATATAAAAGAATTGGGATCATACCATGCACACTTTCAGATCACAATGCTATGAAACTTGAAATCAACCACAGGAAAAAGTCTGAAAAACCTCCAAAAACATGGAGGTTAAAGAACAGCCTACTAAAGAATGAATGGGCCAATCAGGCAATTAGAGAAGAAATTTAAAAACATATGGGATCAAATGAAAATGAAAATACAACAATCCAAACTCTACGGGATGTGGCAAAGGCAGTCCTAAGAGGAAAGTACACTACACTGTAGGCCTCTTTCAAGAAATTAGAAAAAGTGCAATTTCAAAATCCAACATTGCACCTAAAGGAACTAGAGGGAGAGCAACAAGAGCACCCCAAACCCAGTAGGAGAAGGGAAATAATCAAAATCAGGGCAGAAATAAACAATATAGAAACCAAAGAAACAGTTGAACAGATCAATGAAACCAAGAGTTGGTACTTTGATAAAATAAACAAAATTGACAAACCTCTAGCCAGGGTTCTCAAAAAGAAAAGAGAGAGCACTCAAATAGACAAAATCATGAATGAAAATGGACTTATTACCACCAACCCCTCAGAAATACAAGAAATTTTCAGGGAAGACTATGAAAAATTATATGTGACCAAGCTGGACAGCTTAGAAGAAATGGACAAACTCCTAAACACACACTCACTACCAAAATTCACCCGGAAAGAGATTGAAAATCTGAACAGACCCATAACTAGTAAAGAAATTGAATCAGTTATCAAAAGTCTCCCAACAAATAAGAGCCCTGGGCCACATGGTTTCCCTGGGGAATCCTACCAAATATTTAAATCAGAGTTAATACCCATTCTTCTCAAGCTATTCCAAAAAATAGAAATTGAAGGAAATTTCTGTAGCCATTCTATGAAGCCAGAATCACTTTGATTCCCAAGCCAGATGGAGGGAAACCCACCAAAAAAGGAGAACTACAGGCCAATATCCTTGATGAATACGGGTGCAAAAATTCTCAACAAGATACTTGCAAATCGAATCCAACAGCACATAAAAAAGTATTATCCACCATGATCAAGTGGGATTCAATCCTGGGTTACAGGGCTGGTTCCATACTCTCAAGCCAATCAATGTGATACATCACATTAACAAAAGAAAAGATAAAAACCATATGATCCTGTCGATAGATGCAGAAAAAGCATTTGACAAAATACAGCATCTCTTCTTAATAAAGACCCTCGAGAAAGTCGGGATAGAAGGAACTTACTTAAACATCATAAAAGCCATCTATGAGAAGCCCTAAGCTAACATCATCCTCAATGGGGAAAAACTGAGAGCTCTCCCCCTGAGATCAGGAACACGACAGGGATGTCCACTCTCACCACTGTTGTTCAACATCGTGCTGGAAGTCCTAGCATCAGCCATCAGACAACAAAAGGAAATAAGAGGCATCAGAATTGGCAAAGAAGTCAAGCTTCCCTTTTCACAGATGAGATGATACTCTACATAGAAAACCCGACAGACTCCACCAGAAGCCTAGTAGCCTAGAAGCCTGGATCAGTATCCAGTAATTCAGCAAGGTCTCAGGGTACAAAATCAACATACAGAAATTGGTTACATTTTTATACACCAACAATGAAGCAACAGAAAGAGAAATCAAGCAACTGATCCCATTCACAATTGCACAAAAAACCATAAAATACCTAGGAATAAACCTAACCAAAGATATAGGAGATATGTATGATGAAAACTATAGAAAACTTATGATAGAAATTGAAGAAGACACACAAAAAAATGGAAAAGCATTCCATGTTCATGGGTCGGAAGAATAAATGTAGTTAAAATGTCATTACTACCCAAAACAATCTATACATTCAATGCAATCGCAATCAAAATTGCACCAGCATTCTTCTCAAAGCTAGAACAAACTATCCTAAAATTTGTGTGGAACCACAAAAGACCCCGAATAGCCAAAGTAATATTGAAGAAGAAAGCCAAAACGGGAGGCATCACCATCCCAGACTTTAGCCTCCACTACAAAGCTGTCATCATCAAGACAGTATGGTATTAGCACAAACACAGACACATAGACCAATGGAATAGAATTGAGAACTCAGCATTGGACCCACACATGTATGGTCAACTAATCTTTGACAAAGCAGGAAAGAGTATCCAATGGAAAAAAGACAGCCTCTTTAACAGATGGTGTGGAGGGAACTGGACAGCAACATGCAGAAGAATGAAACTAGATCATTTTTTTCACACTATACACAAAAATAAACTGAAAATGGATAAAGGACCTGAATGTGAGACAGAAAACTGTCAAAACCTTAGGGGAAAAGGAGGAAACAACCTCCTTGACCTCAACCGCAGCAATTTCTTACTTGACACATCCCCAAAGGCAAGGGAATCAAGAGCAAAAATGAACTATTGGGACCTCATCAAGATAAAAAGCGTCTGCACAGCAAAGGAAACAATCCATAAAACTAATAGGCAACTGAAGGAATGGGAAAAGATAGTTGCAAATGACATATCAGATAAAGGGCTAGTATCCAAAATTATAAGGAACTCACCAAACTCCACACCCCAAAAACAAACAACCCAGTGAAGAAATGGGCAGAAAACATGAACAGACAATTCTCCAAAGAGGACATCCAGATGGCCAACAGATACATGAAATGATGCTCAGCGTCCCTCATCATCAGGGAAATACAGATTCAAACCGCACTGAGATACCACCTCATGCCAGTCAGAGTGGCTAAAATGAGCAAATCAGAGAACTCTAGATGCTGGCAAGGATGTGGAGAAATGGGCCCCCTCCTACACTGTTGGTGGGAATGTAAACATGTAGAGCCCCTCTGGAAAACAGTGTGGAGGGTCCTCAGAAAGTTAACAATAGAACTCCCCTAGGACCCAACAATAGCACTGCTAGGAATTTACCCAAGGGATACAGGAGTGCTGATGCATAGGGGCACATGGACCCCAATGTTCATCGCGGCACTCTCAACAATAGCCAAAACATGGAAAGAGCCTAAGTGTCCATCAACGGACGAATGGCTCAAGAAGATGCGATTTATCTATACGATGGAATACTACATGGCAAGGAGAAAGAATGAAAACTGACCGTGTGTAGCAACATGGATAGAACTTGAGGGTGTTATGCTGAGTGAAATAAGTCAGGCAGATAAGGACAGATACCATATGTTTGCACATATAGGAGGATTAGGAGGAACTTAACAGAGGACCATGGGGGAGAAGAAGGGGAAAAATAGTTGGGGAGAGGGTGGGAGGCAAACCATGAGAGACTCTTGAATGCTGAGAACAAATTGAGGTCTGATAGAGGTGGGGGAGAGGGGAAGGGGGGTATTGGGCATGGAGGAGGGCACTAGTGGGAATGAGCACTGGGTGTTATATGGAAATCAACTTGACAAAAAACTATTTAAAAAATAAATAAAACATTAAAAATAATAACAATAAATAAAAAATAAAATGAGCATAGTAATAGTAGCTTCCCCAAAGGATTGTTGGAAATATTAAATGAGATAATGTATGTAAATACTAAGGCACTGTGTCTGGCACATATTACTTAGTAAACATTGTTATTACTATTGTTGTTGATTTTAGTTCTAATCTAAACAGCTTTTTTTTATAATTATATGGCTCTGTTAGTTAAAACATTAAGTTTTTACAAAAATCATGTTTGTTGCACAAACTTCCATTTATCTTAGATCATACAGGCCAGAGGTTCTTGGTCTTTTGGGATTTTACAACCAAGTTCTTACTCTTATTTAGAATCAACAGAAATATTATGAATGGGCATGGGAAGACATAGAAAAATTCAATATTAATACACTGAGGACAAGTTTTACTTAAGATATAATTTTTAAATATTTGTTCATTTAGGATGGCTCAGAATACGAAGCGTATGAACTCATGCAATTGAAATGTTACATTTAAATAAGAAAGAATTGCAGTTTATATAGGGCAAATGGTTGGGTCAGTAACTATAATTATGACTAAGTTTTTAGTTTTTGCTTCTTTCAACTCTTAATGTAGAACTACTTGAAGACTTTGCAGAGGAGTGCATGTGTGTGCATGTGTGTGCGTGCATGCATGCGTGTGTGTGTGTGTGTGTGTGTGTGTGTGTGTGTGAAAGGTGAATGTATATTGTAGATACTTGCACAGAAGAGAACGTAATTTTTGGGTTTCATTTAAGTGTTCCTATTCAGTCTCATGACCGTGGTAAGTTATGTGCCTTCCTACCCTGCAAGATTGGGCTCTAGATTCTCAGATCTCCCCTCCTTTTATACCGTTTTATTTTATTACATAAAAATGTAATGGAAATACCATAAGAATGTAATGAGAAAACATGCAATTAATATGAAAAGGGCTGTTAGTTGCCTAGATACTTGAAACTTGAATTTTTGAACGGAAGGTCTAATATGAATGATGTAGAAATAGGGGTTTTCACTTTCACTTGCCTTGGTTTGTGGTTAGGGGTAGAGGCAATGACAAAATGAGATGTGGGCAATCTTTTACAGATTATCCTCCCCATCTTTCTCCCTGACCAGGCTCCAGGCATTAGGTTATTGGACAGGATGCCAAAGATTTAAAGGAAATAGGGAAACAGCAGCATGATTCTAGACCTTTAGGATTTATAAAATTTCATGTTTAAAACTGATATTTGTTCAGATTTTAGAAAATGCTGTATTCCCTCTTAAAATTACCCTCAGAGACTTTCCTGCAGAAAAGATTAGACACACAAACTTTTAGTGGTAAAGTTCAGTCATCTTTGCTTTATAGTTTTTTCTTGTCAGCTGTATCGTAAATTGCTGTAAAGTAAAAATAAAAGTTTTCCTCTTTAACCTTATGTATTAAAAATAAATCTTTAAAATAGTAAACAGGATTTGTTTCTCAGGCCGAGTCAGTATGAGAGTAATGTTTTCCAAAATGTCATTTAGTTCAACTCTAAATCTTTTCTTATAATATCTTCCCTAACCTATTCCCCTGTTGTCCACATGAGACCACAGAGGGTGTTAGAGATAAGGACTGGTAGAAATCTATTCAACTGAGAGTCAAAAGGAAGTCTTTTTCTTTTCCCCTGTAGTTTCTCTTAATAGGTCAGGAAACGAAGTCTTTGGAAGAAGCTGGAAGTAAAAGTGAAGCCGTATTAAGACAACCACTAGGCTTACAAACAGACAGTTATTCATTCTTGTGGGAAGGTGCGTGCGTGTGTGTGCATGTGAGTGTGCGTGCGTGTGTGCATGTGTTTGCTTCTACTTTAAGCCAGACTTTGTTACAAATTTAAAATTAACTGCATTCTCTTTAAAAATGTCCAGCCAGAATGTGGCTTAGTAAGGGACAAAGACCCCTCCATTCCTCCATTAAAAACCTTGTTCTCCCGGGGCGCCTGGGTGGCTTAGTCGGTTGGGCGTCCGACTTTCGCTTGGGTCATGATCTCGCAGTTCATGGGTTCGAGCCCCGTGTCGGGGTCTGTGCTGACTGCCAGCTCGGAGCCTGGAGCCTATTTCAGAGTCTGTGTCTCCCTATCTCTCTGACCCTCCCCTGCTCACTCTGTCTGTCTCTCTCTCTCCTAGAAATAAATAAAAATTAAAAAAAAAAAAAAAAACCTTGTTCTCCTAACTTAGCCTTGAATGGCAGCAGAAATAACCTAAATTACAGCCATTCTGGCTCTCCATGCCAGAGCTAGATGCTCAAAGCTTTCAAAACAAAGCTACTGTGTTCCCATATCTTCTGTAAAAGCCATGTTCTATCTAGAAGGAAAGACCATTTCAAATTTGAACATCCATTTATAGAACTTTTGGACAAAAAAGCAAATTCCCAGAGTCCCAATTGACTGAAAAAAAATTCTATATATAAAAAAACTTCCTCTGAAGATAAAAAAAATTCAAACTTTAGTCACAAAATTGTGTCATATTCCACATAATTTATGTAAACTACCATTGAGAAAGACAGTGGGAAATGTGGGAGTCGTGCTAATTTTTTTTTTTAATTTTGGAAAATGCTCCTAGGAAATTCAATGCATTTGAACTGTAATGTATATTCCATTTTGTTTCTTTTAGCTTTTTGTTACTATACTTTTTTCTTTCTTTTTTTAGTAGGAAATTTAGAAAATCACAAGAAATATAAAGAAAAAATGAGGGGCACCCAGGTGGCTCAGTCGGTTAAACATCTTGGCTTCAGCTCAGGTCATGGTCTCACAGCTTCATGGGTTCGAGTCCCACATTGGGCTCTGTGCTGGCGGTTTGGAGCCTGCTTGGGATTCTCTCTCTCTCTGCCTCTCCCCCACCTGCACTGTCTCTGTCTCTCTCAAAATAAATAAATAAACTTAAAAAAAAAGAAGAAAATGAATTTCACATTGACATAAACCTTGATTTTGGCTTTATCTCTATCTTTTCTTTGTGCACAAAGATATCTATTAAAGTAACGGGATTATACTGAATATAGAATTACGTATCTTGCGTTTCACCTCTTAGCATCATTCCATCATTTCCTCATATCTTTAAATATTTTTCTGGGGTTCCTGGGTAGTTCAGTTGGTTAAGTGTCTGACTCTTGATTTTGACTCAGGTTATGATCTCACGGCTCATAGGATTGACCCCACCTTGGGCTCTCTGCTGATGGTATAGAGCCTGCTTGGGATTCTCTCCCCACCCCCCTACCCTTCCCCTGCTTTCTCTCTCCCTCACTGAAAAGAAATCAACATTAAAAAAATAAATATTTTTCCAAAATTCTGGGTTTTTTTGTTTTTTGTTTTTTTTTTAAATATTTTTTATTTATTTCTAGGAGAGAGAGAGAGAGAGAGTGTGAGCAGGGGAGGGTCAGAGAGAGAGGGAGTCACAGACTGAAACAGGCTCCAGGCTCCGAGCTGGCAGTCAGCACAGAGCCCGACGTGGGGCTCAAACCCACGCACCGCGAGATCATGACCCAAGTGAAAGTCGGCCGCTTAACCGACTAAGCCACCCAGGCGCCCCTCCAAAATTCTGTTTTAACAACTGCATAATATTTCATTGCACACTTGTCCCTTAACTTTGTTTACCTTAATTTTCCATCAGAGCTGTTACATTCTTAGTGATTTCGATACATAGTGAATGATCCTTCCAATGTCTTGGGTTCTCAAACCTCTGATCTCTTTATCCCTAGGGGTGTTGCCCTACCCTTCTGCAACCAACCATTCCCATGGGCAACCCCTGTGACAGCATGTCACTCTCACTCTCTCAGTGTCACATATCCCACTTTGACCAACATCTCCTGACCTTCCGGATTGCGCCCTCTAGTATTCTGACTATGATTCTTTGACCCTACCAGGACCTCCAGTTCTACCATCTTTTCACTCCCTCTTGTTCCCTTCCTGCCCTGACACCTCTTCGACCAGCTGCATTTCATCTACAACATCAACCATGTACATACCTTCAATTCTGTTCTCCATTCCTGCTTTGTCATGTTTGTTTGGCAGAACCACAGTGCTGCTTAAATCCAACTCTTTGCCTACCCTGTACCTACACCTGGGTAACTAACATGGCTGGAGAACACAACAAAGCTGATTGTTGTCACTTTGTTTTTATTTTTATTTTTATTTCATTTTAGAGAGAGAGTGAGAGTGCATGTAAGTGGGGGGAGGGAAGGGGGAAAGAGAGGATATCAAGCAGGCTCCATGCTCAGCATGTGGGATCAGGAGCTGAGCCAAAATCAAGAGATGGGTGCTCAACCAACTGAGCTATCCAGGTGCCCCTCACTTTAAACTCATAAGCACAAACCCAGTGAATCCTTAGTGCTCATAGTAACTGTTCTATACCTCTCTAGTCCATTTACTCCCCTACTTTGTTGACTATTTGTTACCTTCTCTCCCCTCAAACCTCCAATATCTGTTTCCCAAATCTTTATCATCTTGGATAATGATATTGTATCCTGCTTTCCCTAAAGAATTGAAGCAATTAGAATAGAACTTCCACTGACCCTTACGGTCACCTCTCCACACTCACATCTGTCCCTCATATGCCATTGCCCTACCTGGTCTCAAAGATGAGTATCCATGGGGCACCCGGGTGGCTTAGTCGGTTAAGTGTCCGACTTTCTCTCAGGTCATGATCTCGCTGTTTGTGGGTTCGAGCCCCGCGTCGGGCTCTGGGCTGACTGCCAGCTCAGAGCCTGGAGCCTGTTTCAGAGTCTGTATCTCCCTCTCTCTCTGACCCTCCCCTGCTCACGCTGTCTCTCTCTCTCTCTCTCTCTTTCCTAGAAATAAATAAAACAGTAAAAAAAAATTTAAAGATGAGTATCCATGCTAACTAAAGCCAGCCCTTCCAGCTCTGTACCCAACCCCATCCCTTCTCACCCACTTACTTTAGTAGTTATCCTTCTCTCTCTTATATGATCAAAATGTTCATTTCCCATAGCACCCAAACATGCTATTAAGCCATCACCCATTCCCCTGAGTTCTTTACAGCATAACTTGTTGAAAGAGCGGTCTCTTACTTGCCATTTCTGATTCTTCTCCTTCTATTCTCTCCTGAATCCTCTTCAATCAAATTTTTGCCTCTTTCCACTACTTCACTGAAACATACCCTTGTCAAGCTCATTAATGACTTACCCACTGCTAAATCCAACGGTGAGCTCTCACTTCTCATATACGCTTTGGTCTGAACCACCATTACCAGTTTCTTAACCTATCTTGATGTTTCCATCCTTGTCCCTCCCACCATCTACTCTCAGCACAGAAACCAGAGTGTAACTTTTAAATCTAAGTATGATCAGATTATATCTCTGCTCAGAATCTTCAAAAGGCTCTCCTGTTCACTCAGAGGGAAAGCCAAAGTCCTTACAATAGTCTAGTAGGCCTATGTGTCCTGACCTCAATTTCCTATCTGAGCCTTCTCCTTTTTCTCACCCTGAATTCACTCCACTCCAGCCACAGTGGTGTCCTTGATGTTCCTCAAACATGCCAGCAAATTCCCACCTCAGGGCCTTTGCACTGGCTGTTACTTTAGCCTGAAAGGTTTTTCTACTCATTTTATTAATGTTACCTTCTCAATAAAGCCTGCTCTAGTTACCCTATTTTATAATGCACCCCAACATCTCCTGTTCTCCTGATCCTCCTTATTGTGTCTTCTCGATCTTCTTTCCCCCCATCATTCGGGAAAGCTTCCTATATCACGTGGGAAGCTTCTAATAATCTATGCAATTCACTTATTTTATTACATTTGTGTTTATTATGGCATTCCTATTCAAAATGTATGCTCTCACTGTGTCAGGGTCTTCATTTTGCTCACTTAGATACACCAAGTGCCAAGAAAAATGTCTGATACATAGTAGGTGTTTCATAAATATTTATTCAAAACCTTTAATAAATAAGCCCATTTGTATAGAAAAGGCAAACGTTTTAAGAGACAACTTAATCTCCTTTCTTTAGTCAATATTTGTTTTAAAGAACTTGCTTTCTAAAGTCAAGTACAATTTTCAATTTTGATTTATAATGTCTTA
Organism: Hyaena hyaena; assembly: GCF_003009895.1. Classification (NCBI taxonomy): domain Eukaryota; kingdom Metazoa; phylum Chordata; class Mammalia; order Carnivora; family Hyaenidae; genus Hyaena; species Hyaena hyaena. The sequence goes on along the minus strand of NW_024080990.1, from coordinate 311,757 downwards.
CTTGAAGCTACACTTTTCCATTCTTTGGAGAAGATGGCTTTTAAAACCGTCTTGATGATAGATAAAATGAGAAAGAATAGCAAGGTACTGAAAAGTAAAGTGAAGAATTATGATAACCATCTGGATATTTCAGCTGCATGAACTCCAATGGTGAACCCCTGTCATCCAGTAGAATATATATCTCCCAGCAGAAACACTTTAATTTGTCAACTGAAGCATGGAGGACAGTGGGTTGGAATGAGCATGGTGGGGGTTGGCTGTGAAAAGGAAGTGGAAAGTAAAGTGGAAGGAAAATAGATGCGCCAGAAAAGGCATCAAGTATCCAACCCTTGTAAATGGCCATGCCTATAGTTACGTGTTGGAAACACCTGTGTTTTTCTGACTGAGAAAACTGTGATGTGCACTTACTGCACAGCATAGAAAAGATGACATTTCTCTTTTCCGCAGATCTGAAATATTGTGTTGGTTTTTAACTTACATGGAGAGCCGAACTGTAAGAAGTTTGCTTAAACTTCTCCCCTACCCCACGATCCAGAGCCTGAGCTCGTGCTACTACTAATCTGCTGGGAAAAACAGATTGAAAAGGATTTAAAGAGACCCTTTTCAAGTATGAAGGCATGTGAATGCAGCCAGGGAGACAGGCGTTGCAACCAGGAAACAAACACCTGCATTAGTCAAGGAGCCCTCAGAAATAGGGCTCGACCTACCCGGGGAGGATTCTGCTAAAGAAAGTTGGTTCTTGAAGAAGAGGGAAGCAAAGCTGCCAAATTGGAAGCCAGTCGTTTGTAGTAAGCACATGGATTCAACCGCTTAAAATCATTTTCTCCTCATGTGCTTTAATCAGAGTTGCCTATTAGTTTTTTCCCCAGTTGCTTTCCAGTTTTGAGAAAAACTGCTTTATCATTTAGTGGCAAGGGCGAAGGGGTTGGATGGGTGGGAGTGAGGGATGGACTGAGCAGTAACTACCCTCATTCCATACTATTGCTGTGGGAATATACTTGTTGGGGGAAATAAAGTAAAAGAAGTGTTTTACCAGTGCTACAACAAGGTTGCCTCAGAGAGGCTATAGGTAGCCAGGGGGCACAGAGCGTGCATTTTTCGGAACAGAGAAAAGTGACAGGCGAGGAAAGAGAGGTAGAGACTGCTAGGATATGTGTATATTGGGGAGAGCACTGCAATTTTCAATAGCATGCTCAAACAATGCTCTATAGAGAAGGAAACTTATGAGACAAGATCTAAAGGGAGTGAGGCCTTAAATCACAGGAAGGAAGTACATTCTAAGCAGAGGGAACAGCAAAGAACCTGAATATCTTGAATCCCTACAGTGCATTCTGGTAACTGTCTAACAACTGACTCTTCAATGTATTCATCAGACAGACTTTTAGGTTCATTCCACACTATTATTATTTTATCCATTACTTTGTTTGGGGGGTGGGAGTCTGGACAATCAAGAAGTCAATAAATTAAACCCTGATTTAAAGTGTTCTCGGGGCGCCTGGGTGGCTTAGTCGGTTAAGCGGCCGTCTTTTGCTTAGGTCATGATCTCGCGGTTTGTGGGTTCGAGCCCCGTGTTGGGCTCTGTGCTGACTGCCAGCTCAGAGCCTGGAGCCTGTTTCAGTCTGTGACTCCCTCTCTCTCTGACCCGCCCTGCTCACACTGTCTCTCTCTCCTAGAAATAAATAAAAACATTAAAAAATTAAAAAAAAATAAAGTGTTCTCTAATTTACATGAGGATGAGGTAGTACTCCCACCATGGGCATACTTTTAAAATTTTAAGTAGGCTCCACATCCAGTATCCAGCATGGAGCCCAATAAAGAGCTTGAACTCACAACCCTGAGATCAAGACCTGAACTGAGATCAAGAGTCAGATGCTTAACTGACTAACCCACCCAAGCACCCCTCACCATGGCTAATTTTAATGTGATAGTCTATTGAACGTGCTGTTATATATATTTTCTCCATACAGAAATAATGGATGCATATAATCTTGAGAGCACAAATAATACTTAAGTGTAGTAAATTACTAGGAAGTGAGTTTTGAGTATCACCTTTGTTTTATTTTTAATTTATAGTAAGTTTATATAATTTTATTTAAAATTATGGGTGTTTTTACAACTGGTTCACAAAATTCCTGAAATTTGAACAATTGGCTCTTGACATGGGGAACTAACTGGTATAGATTTGTAATTTATTTTAGTTATAATCAGAGGGTCTGGTATGAAATCAAGTCTCCAAAACTTACTAGGATCTAACACATTAAGATTATGCATTTTCTTTTTTCACATAGTAATGGATCTATCAAGGAGAATGGCATGATCTTTTAGACTACCATTTTGCCAACTTTAGTTTGGAAATATCTAAATTTTAAACGCTGCATAACAATTTTTAATATCTATCATCTTTTTACATAGCAAGATTCAATTCCCTTTAAAAAAAAAACACAAACACTATTCTCTTTTCACCTAAATTTTGCCAACAACATTGCCTTCTCAACAATAAAATCTCTGCAGTTAAGTATTATTTTTACAACATGACAAAAGATTACAATATAAAATTTGCTCCAATTAACATTCTTAAAATGTTTGCCTGCTGGAAGAATTTTTCTTTAAAGTGCTATGGATTTTCTTCTGACATGTTGTACTTTAAACCTCCTGCTTCAGCTTAATGGAGTTGATCCCACATAGAGTGGGATGGAGCCAGAAAATTTAGTATGTCATAAACTAGCTTGGCCATATTCATCGATTGCAAAAATAAATCTTGAACAATAAAAACACTGGGTTATTTATTACTGTCCCATGTTTTATTTGAACTTTTCTTCACTCACCTGCATTAATTATGTAGTCACTTATTCATTCATTACTTTAACAAATATTTGCTATAGATACAAAGGCAGTTTACAATCAGTTATGGAGTGTCAACCTAAATAAAGAGGTAAACTGAGGCAAGCTCAAATTACCAGGAGTGGAGTTCCTTCAGACTAGCAGAAAAATTGCAATTCACAAAACACGAACTGTAACAAGCTACAGCACAAGCCCCTTGAGATTTGGTGCAGGCTGTCTTTATGGGCAAAGAGGGCAAAAGGTGTGGAAGTTAGCCCGATGCAAGCGAAAAGCTCATTGGCTTGAGGATGCGGGAAGAGGCGCTTGGCGATGCTCATTGGTCAGGAGACAAGTTCCGGCTTTTCGTAAATTAGGCGTTAACTAGAATCAGCCCCCAGTTCTTTAGCATAGTCGAAGAAGCGTAGGTGAGAGTCTCCGTTTCGTAGTCTCCCGTTCCATTTTAGGTTGAAATCCTTTCAGACTAGAAATCTGGTGACTGCATGCGGCTTTGTAAGTGCAGAGCACTTAGCTCTCACCCACAGGGCGAGGGCAAACAAACAAACAAAAACTAGTCAGCTCTGGGCCATTTTCCACCTTGTGAGGGAGACGAGCTGCCCCGGCACCTGATGGAAGCTCTCTCAGCAGCCCACAGTCCTGTGGAAACTAGACGTGGAGATTGGGCGTCCATCCTACTACCGGGGTAAGTGAACATTTCCAAATAATTTTTTTACCTCCTTCTGCTACCACTGAGAAGTCTTCACTTCAGCAAGGCGCTCTGAGGAGCAAGTTTAGAGAAAGAAAGTGAAGGACGGAAGGTTCTGCTGGGCTAGTTTTCATGGATGAAGAGGCGATTTTGTCTCCCTCGAGTGTGAAGTGAAAAACCTTAAAGCAAAAGGGTAAAACCAGGTGGGGTAGTTGGACAGCTTCCCTATTTTCTCAGAGTTAGCGTTTCATGCTACAGTTTTACACTTAAATATATTTGTATTGAGGTATAAAGGACAAACGTCGTATTGATTTCAGGTGTAGAGCATAATGATTCAGTACTTGTATATATTGCAAAATGATCACAGTAAGTCTATTTAGCATCCACCCTCATGCATAGTTACATTTTTTTTTCTTATGCTTGTGATAAGGTCTTTTAGGATTTGCGCTCTTAGCAACTTTCAGGTATACAATGCAGTGTTATTAACTTTGCTTTACATTTAAAGCATATTTAACCATGCTTTACATTACACGCTGACAACCTATTTTATAACTGGAAGTTTGTGCCTTTTGACCCTATCATCCATTTTGAACCCCCCACACCCACCCCCTGCCTCTAGCAACGATCAATAATCGATTCTCTACACCTACGGGTTCAGTTTTTTGTGTTTTTGTTTGTTTGGGGTTTTTGTTTTGTTTTTTAAGATTCTACAGATGCGATTATACAGCATTTGCTGTTCTCTGTCCTACTTCGCTTACCATGAACACTTTAGTCACTTCCATTATCTCTCCTATTGTAAATAATGCAGGAATGAACATGGGACTCCTATATCTTGTTGAATTAGTGTTTTTCCCCCTTTTGGATAAATACCCAGAAGTGGAACTGCTCCACCTTATGGTATTTCTCTTTTTAATTTTTTGAGGAACCTCCGCACTGTTTTCTGTAGTGTCTGCATCAATTTACATTCCCACCAACAGTGCACATGGGTTCCTTTTTCTCCACATCCTCCCCAACACTTGTTATCTCTTTTTGATGTTAGGCATTCTGACAGGTGTGAAGCATTATCTGATTGTGGTTTTGATTTGCATTTCCCTGATGGTTAGTGATGTTGAGTACCTTTTTATGTACTTGTTGGCCATCTGTATGTTTTCTTTGGAAAAATGTCTATTCAGATCTTCTGCCCCTTTTACTTTTATTTTTTTTAATGTTTGTTTATTTTTGGGAAAAAGAGAGCGTGAGCAGGGCAGGGGTGAGAGAAAGAGAGAGGATCAGAAGTGGGCTCTGCGCTGACAGCAGACAGCCTGATGTAGGGCTCCAGCTCACAAACCGTGAGATCATGGCCTGAGCTGAAGTCCAGTGCTTCGCTGACTGAGCCACCCAGGTGCCCCTCTTCTGCCCATTTAAAATCAGACCGTTGGGTCTTTTTGCTGTGTGTTGTATGAGTTCTTTATATATTTTGTACTTTAAGAATGTATTAAATTTACAAAATGTCAGTCTTTTACTAGTGTCTACAAAATCTACAAATCTAAAAATAGTAATAAATAAAAATGAGTCGTGGGCTAAGAGAGTCATTGGCTTTCTCCATTATTAAGAGTGATGAACAACTGATTTTATTAAACTAAGCAAAAAGTAAAAGGAAATGTTAAAAGCTAATGTTTGCAATTGCCAATGTGATACCCATTTAAAACTTTGCAGTTGCTATTCCCTCTGCTTGTAGTGCTTTTGTCCCAGATCGTCTTTGCACAGTTAGCTCCATTTAGGTCACAATTCAATCAACGTGTACCTCTTCAGAGAGGCCTTCTCTGACAACCTGGTAGAAAGTAGCTCTTCCCATTGCGCTTCATCATAGCACCCTTTTTAAAATTTCTTTGTAGCAATTAGGTTTTTCTAAAATGTATTTCTTCATTTTATTTGTTTGCATGCTAATTTTTTTTTTTTTTGGTCTCCTCCCTCAACCAACTGGAAGTCAGAGCTCTTGTGTATTTTATTCAGGCTGCTTCCTTTGTGTGTGTCTGCCACATAGTAAGAACTCTCTGATTGGCTTTTGAACAAATATATGCAAATGAATAATATTTAATTGCTTTGGGTTTCTTTGGTGTATTCTTCATTGGGAGTTTTATGATAGATTCCAACATTTAGATGAATCGTGCTTGGCTTATACATTTCTGAATACTAAGCCAGATATTTACTGATTGTCATCCTCCATTTAAAAACATTAAGATATTTGTTACTATGCAGGTTTGTTTTTGACTTTTATAGATCAATATTTTTGTGTTGTATGCCTCTGCTTTCAAAACGCTTACACATTTTGCATCTTCTGTCTTACAGTGTTACCACCTTATTTGGACTGATAATTTAAAATTTGAGACTTTGTCTTAGCTGTTTATCTTGTGTATAGCTTGAATTTCATATTTATGGGCTGAATAAATGATAAGAGATACAAGTGATTATGTGACATGTGATATAAGCCTAGAGGGAAATGTTACTTCTGTATCCAAATAAATGAGTTTTGGCTAAGAGGTTCAGGAATTGACTAAAACTTAGTGTAGTCTAAAACAGACAAGTTTTAATTAATAATATCACTGATCAAGCTGCTTGAAGTAGGCAAACCCTAATTGTGTCCTACTTCATAGTTATTACTCAAATGTGATAACGCAGAGGCAGACTCTATGTGCACATATTAGCAGAAAGTCTAGTGTTCTCTGGTGTTGCCCACCTGGAATATTTATAAAAACCTTGGAAGAAATCTTGTGTTTCCCACCATCTACTCTTGTTGCTTGTCTTCTTGACCAGGCATCTCACTGTGGTTGAAAACTATAATTATTCCCAAAATAAGTTGTCTATCCAATGTTGCTGACTTTGCTTTGTTCATGGGCCTCTCATAACTACCCCAAACCCAGCTAATAACAGTAGCGTTTAATGAACTCTACCGAGGAACTTGGGTGTAACAAAATGGCCACAGCCAACACTTCTTAGTTCCTACCTGCTCCTATTTTGTGATGATTATTTATCTTCTATAGACATGTCTTTTCTGTATCTCTCAAATCTCTCCTTTCACTGGTGTAACAAGAGGAGCTCTAAGCCCAACTCTTTCCCTCAGTTTCAAACACATTTCAGTCAATATCTTTATGAAGATGTCTGATAGATTGAATTATTGGACCTAATTTTTCATCATTTCCCTTATCCATACCTTTTGCCTTATGGTTTGGTATTCTTTCCTACTACTAAACGTACAGTATACTTCCTTGCCTCTTGACTGTAGTGTCAGCCATATGTTTTGCTTTGGTTAGTGGTATGTTAGCAGCTGTGATGCAAAATTCAGCTGGAAAAGTGCTTATGTGGTTGGGCTTGCCCCTTGATGTGCCTTTGCCATCACCATGAGAAGAATGTGTCCTGAATAGCCCACTGGGACCGAGGAGGATGAAAGACATGTGGGAAAGACCTAAATCTGCAGACCTGCAATGTGAAGCAGAATCAGCTCAGCTGAGTCACAGATCTGTGAAAATAATTTTTTTCAGTCACTGCATTTTGAGGTTGTTTGTTATGCACCATTATTGTGGCAAAAGCTAATTTATACAAGATGTTACTCTTTCCAGGGTAAAGTCAAATATTTGCATCTTTATGCAAAGTAGTTGACTACTTCTAGCCCCTTCTGTCCCCATTCCAGAGTAGCATTTTAACTTTACCTTTGCATAATCACAATGCATTTTAAAATGCTTTCTCAAAATAAAAAGAAGTTTTCATACAAAGGTGGTTTTTTCCCTCCAACTGTAGAAGCAGAAAAGCCAAAACTGCTTACTTCTAAATGACCGCTTTTCTGTCTCTGAAAAAAATAAAATAAAGCTCTGTGCTCCAGATGAAAACCCAGATTTATCAAAAAGACACATTAATTGCTAACTTTTTTCTGTTGAAGTATTTCTCTGCAAATGTGCCGTTCATTTTATAAAAATATTCCTTGGAGTAATAATTCTTTCAGTATGTCTGTCTCCTGCCATTGGAGTCTGTATCCCCTAAGAGGAGGGCAGGGACTATCTTGTTCATCTTTATGTCTCCAGGACCAATTTCATTTCCTGGCTGATTGTAATTGGTCTACAGTTGCTTGTTGAATTTCATTGTAATTAAATGCAGATTCTAGAGTAATTCACATGAGAGGGAAAAGGCTGAGGATTGAGATGATCTTAGAGAAGGTTCAGAGAAGTGGTGTTGGTGATGATCTTGAAACATTTTTGAGGATAGGATTTGATAGAATTTGAGTTGACAGAGAAAAGATGGGAACATATTTTAAGTAGGGAGTGAAGTGAACAAAATATGGTGACTAGAAAGCACAAAGCTCATTCAGAACCATTTAAAACATAATTTATTTTACAAATATTTTTCCATATAATTTTATAGAAACTTTCACTGTAAAAAAAAATGAAGGTAATCTATTATTGAATTCAAAGACCAACTAATATTAATAGAATTTCTTTAGGGTATAGAAGGGAGTACAAGTACAGTGGAGATTTGCAAAAAAAAAAACAAAACACCTTTTTCTTTATAGTATGTTGAAAACTGTAAGTAGACACACTGCAACTCCAGTTCTATTTCTACTTTAATCCTATTGTCCCCAATTCGTCTAAAATTTCCAATGAGATTTGCTTTGATCTGCATCAGAATTCTGTATGTCATTATTTCTCATTTCTCAAACTTCCATTGAAGAACATTTGAATCAAATGGGTTCACTCTACTCTATTCCGTTTACCATTTGTCTGTAGGCCCTAGTAGCAGGTGCTCAAAATAATTGCTGCTACCATTTTTTATTAAATATCTGTATTACTAGCAATAGCTAATCACATTGATTCATTGTATCAGTTGCTCTGTGAGGTGGGTGCCAAACTTAAATCTATTTTTCAGTTGAGGAAATTGAGGCATAGAGAGATTAAATGATTAAAAGATGAAGTACGAAGTCACATACGGAGTTAAGTGGCCACACCGTGACTCAAGTTCAGGTCTGCTTAACATCCACACCAAGCTATTTTGAGTCAAACTGATATACATGGTTTAGAAAACCATATAGAAGCCACCACATGTCAGCCATACTTTCCATTTCAGTCCATGGCCAAATATCATTGTACTCCAGGATGATGTGTTATACATTACGTAAATGTGCGTGTGTAAATGTGTATATACAAGGTGATTTGCCTTTCTCACTTCCCGATGATAAGACTTGAATAATTTCTTCTGTGACACACAAATTACACATTTATTTTTTTTTCATGTTTGCAGACCCTGGAATGCTCATTTATCCCCCTCTAGCTTGGGAGTTACAAGGTACTCATAGCTAGCCATAGTGAAACTGCTGCTGCCTCCTTAAAGTAAGTGCTTAAAGCATCTCATAAAAAATTGAAATTTCCACCTTTATTCAAGCTTGTCAGGAAATCTCCCCATAACCCTTTGTATCTTAAAATACATTTTAGCTTGTTTAAAGCACTGTGGAAAACAGTTTTACATTTCTTCAGTTGCACATAGAATCACCTTATGAGCTGCCAAATGAAAACTGGGAAAGCTCAGTGAATGGGGATGCCTTCTTCAGAATCTCCTATGTGAAAAGGAGCTGCCATGATCCTGCTTAAAAAGCCAGAGATTGGCAGAATAGGTTTAAAAAAAATGATCCAACGACTTTCTGCCTACCATAGACACACTTTATAATCAAATAAGTTGAAAGCAAAAAGGGTAGGAAAGTATACTATACAAGCAATAACCAATGGAAAGCTAGAGTGTTATACTAATATTAGAAAAAGTAGACTTTAAGACAAAAGTTGTCACTAGAGATTTAAAAAAGATCATTTTATAATGATAAAAGAGTGAATTTAAGGTACAAGACCTAGCAATTGTAAACACATGTGTCTTACAATACAACCCAAAGTACCTAAAGCAAAAACTGAATTGAAAGCAATAGACAACTGAGAGCGATAGACAATTCAGCGATCATAGTTGGAGAGTTCAGTATCCTATTTTCAATAAAAGAAAGAGGAGGCAGAAGATCAATATGGAAATGGAAGACATGAGCAACACGATAAACCAACTAGACCTACCAGACATCTATAGAACACTTCAGTCAACAGCAACTTACACATTTTTCTCAAATTTACATGGAATAGCCTCCAGGATGGATGATATGTTAGACACAGAACAAGTTTCAATACATTAAAGAGGACTGAAATCATACAAAATGTGTTTTCAGACCACAGTATAATTGAATTAGAAAAAATACCAGAAGGAAACATGGCATATTCACAATTATGTGGCGGTTAAAGCAAAACAAAACAAGCAAACACTTCTAGATATCTGAGGGGTCAAAGAAGAAATCAAAAGGGAAAGTTAGAAGGTACTTTGAGAACATATCCATCATATTGAAAACTGTAGGGTCCAGCTACATTGGTGCTTAGAATGAAATTTATAGTTCTAAAAACCTATCTTTAAAAAGAAAGATCTCATTTTCCCCTCTCCCCTACTGGGTATGGAGGAGGGTACTTGTTGGGATGAGCACTGGATGTTACATGGAAACCAACTTGACAATAAACTATATTAAAAAATAAAAAAGAAAAGAAAAATAAAAAGATCTCAAATCAATAACTACCTTTCAACCTTAAAGTAGAAAAAGAAACGTAAACACAAAGCAAACAAAAGAAAGGAAGCAAAAGAGATGATTTTCCAAATGTTAAGAAAACTAGTGAATTCTTCTATAAAGACTTAGTGAAAAGTTTCATTTGAAGAGCTTATTGTAATTTATAAGTAGAGAGATCATTTAAAATTTTATTATTATAAATGTAATACTAGTTCGGTTCCAATCTTTCTGATTGGAAAATTTCCTAAAAGTATCTTAAAAGTCACAAGCTAGAGTTAACTATCTTTAACATTTTGGTACATTCCCTTCCAATCTTTGTTTTAAGCCCATATGCATAAAACTTCCATAATGGACAGGAAATATATATACATCTTTATTTTTTCATTCAAATTTGATTATAAATTTCCCTTTGTTATTAACATTTCTTTGAGATATATTCAGTGACTGTATTATAACGTCCCCTGCACAAACTGCTTAATTTATTGAGCCATTTCTCTATTTTAGACATTTAGATTTGCTTCTAATTCTTTTCTTAGAATAAAGTTTAAGGTGTGGGGTTACTAAGTCAAAGATTAAACTGTTTTAAAGCTTTCATCTGTTGGGATTTGCTTTTCAGAATGTATATACTAATTTAAATTACCACCAGCAGTGCATTAGAATGCCTGTGGAGATAATATTTTCTGAATCCTAATGGAGTCATATAATTTCATAAGCACTAATATATTTATAGGATCAAAAGTTTAAAATATTTAAAGTCAGGACCATTCCAGAAAATTTAGATCGTGATTTGGAAAATCAGTAAATTACTGTTTTCCTTTTCACAAATGGCCAAAATAAAACCAATTTGAATTAATTTAATTTTTTGCTGAATCTACTTATAAAATCTAAAGTTGGAAATTAAAGACCTTGTGTTCAACTCCTTAAATTTACAGACTAGTTAATACAAGCCTAGAGGGATAAAGTGAATAAGCTCAAGTTATATAGTCTGGCACATTTTGTTTTTTAAACAATTAAATATTTTTGTATTTTGTATTTAAAATACAAGTAACATGTAAACATAATCCTAGGACATTTTGAACATTACAGATATATAGAGATATAGATATCCATCTCTGTCTCTTTCTCTCTCAGAAAAAGTTCATCCCCTACCCTGAATTCCATTTTCCGTCTCAAAGGTTTGGTAGGGATCCTTCTAGACACTTTGCAAATTCTTTTAGTTTAAATTAAAATTTTATTTTAGTATATCTTCAACTTGTTTTTTTCTTTTTTTCACTTTACCATATGTTCTAGAGATCGTTTCATATCAGCACATATCTATCTGTATTTTTAACTGCTAGCTAGTAGCATAATATGGACATATGATAATTTACTTAAATATTCTTTTTTGAATGGTATTTGTTTTAATCTCTTGATTTCACAAATGATGCTGTAATGAACATCTTTGGACATATATTTTATGCAAATGTATACGTATTTCTGTAGGATAGATATTCAAATGTCAAATTGCTGGGTCAGTGGGCATGCATGTACTGCCAAACTGTCATCCAAATAGACTATACTATCCCTATTAGTATGATAGGCACAATATGTTCCCTTTCAAAGATGGTCACTTCCTAATTCTGAGAACCTGTGACTATGTTACCTTACTTGGCAAAAGGAAATATGTAGATGTGATTAAGATTAAGGACCTTGAAGGGCACCTGGGGCCTCAGTCGGTTAAGCATCTGACTTCAGCTCAGGTCATGATCTCACAGCCAGTGAGTTTGAGCCCCTCATAGGGCTCTGTAGTGACAGCTCAGGGCCTGGAGCCTGCTTGAGACTCTGTCTCCCTCTCTGTCTGTGCCCCTCCCCTGCTTACACTCTGTCTTTCTCTCCTTCAAAAATATACATTAAAAAAACGATTAAATAAAAAAGGTTAAGGACCTTGAAATGGGGAGATTGTTCTAGATTATTTTATTGGGCTCAATCTAATTACCAGAATCCTTAAATAAGCAGTGAATCTTTACCAGCTGTGGTCAGAAAGGGTCCATGTGACTGTAGAAGAATGATCAGAGAGCTATAATATTGCTGGCTTTAAAGATGGATGAAGGAGGCCAGGTATGCTGGTGTCCTTTAGAGGCTGAAGAGACAAGGAAATGGACTCCCCTCCTAGAGCCTCTTTCAGGAAGGAATACAGCCCAGTTCAACGCCTTGATGTTAGCCCAGTGAGACCTGTATTGGCCTTCTGGCCTACAGAGCTGTAAGATGATAACTTTGTGTTGTTTTAAGTAACTAAGTTTACAGCAGTTTGTTACTGAAGTAATAGAAAACAAATATGATTCATTTACAGAATACCCATTTCTTGAAATTCTTAACATTAGCATCAAAACGATTTATCAGTAGTTTTAACTTCTGCAAATAGTCAAAAGTGGTGAGCCACTGGTGCTTTCATTTTCATTTCCCTGATTCTTGATGAGGCTTAGCTTCTTTTCATATGTTCCCGAGCCTTTGAATTTCTTTTGTGACTTGGCAGGAGATAACCTAAGTTCATTCATTCATTGTATTGTTTGACATTTCTGATTGATTTGTAGGGTCTCTTTTACATTTTTTATGTTTTGATATTTGTACTTGATAGCCTTTCCTTGTTATATGTGTGCCAAATATTTTTTCTCAATTTGTCACTTGTCATTTTACTTTCTTGCCACTTATTCCACTGTATTGGGGTTGCTTGATCTCCTGATGATTTCATAACCCATCACTCAGTGTTGTCATGTGCTTACACATGCCACACACTAGGATGTTGTTGAAATGAGAACAGTCTATGCTGATGGTCTTTGAAGAGATTAGAATACAGGTTTCCCCTATTATCTGAAAGTAGAGCCTTACTATGAAAACTTTTCTAAGCTGACAAGGCGTAAAGTAAGGAAGCAGTTATCATTAATTTCTGTGAAAAAGTTTTTGAGTGTTCCTGAATCTAAAACATAACCTTCTTTTCAGCTTTTCTAATACTTAAGGACACATCTTGCTAACTGGTACATAAAATAAATTGAGATAAAGCACAGATGCTCACAGACACAGTTCAAAGCTATGGTGGCTCGATGCTGAGATGCTGAGTATAGTTCCCAGGGAAGGAGGTTGGGGGAGCCGCTTGCTGTTGCTTGAGGTGTATGCTGCCTCTACAACAGCTCTGCTGCAAAGCAAACACTGAATGCTCATTTTTGCTTTTCTTCTTTTTCTCATAAAAGCAAAAATCCTCTTTGAATTTCTTTCAATCAGCAAAAACAGGTACTAATGTAGATCTTTGTAAGAGTGAATTGATGTAATGAATTTTCAAAAAGTTGGGGATACCTGTACTGCTTAATTCTATGGAGAAGACTTTTGTCTATTTGCACAGATAGTAGGGAAGGTCACTTTCTTAAGAAAAGAATCCACAGATCCTGTAAAATCAATGAACTGAGAAATGGAGAAAATGAGTCCGAGGACAGGTTTTTTCCTTCAGATGTTACATGACAGTTTATACTAAACAACGAAGTGTTCAGTTGAGCACTTGGCCTATGTGTCTTTAGGGCCAGCTCTATTCTATACTTACCCTATTCTGTTTTCACTAAACCAAAATTTTAAAAAGGAAATGTCTTGAGGATCTAGGAGAGTCAGATTTGTTTGTTTGTTTAAAGTTTTATTAAGTAATCTCTACACCCAGCGTGAGGCTTGGACTCACAACCCTGAGAACAAGAGTCACACGTTCCTCTGACAGAGCCAGCCTGGCACCCCAAGAGTCCGGTACGTTTAAAATAAAATAGGTGACTGGGATGCCTGGGTAGCTCAGTCAGTTAAGCATCTGACTCTTGATTTTTGGCTCAGATCATGCTCACAGGTTTTGTGGCTTTGAGCCCTGCATTGGGCTCCCTGCTGACAGTGTGGAGGCTGCTTGGGAGTCTCTGTCGTCCTCTCTCTCTGCCCCTCCCCCACTTGTGCTGTCTCTGTCTCTCTCAAAATAAATAAATACTTAATAAATAAAATATTTGACTAAAATATTAAAAGCTAATATGTGCCTAAAAATATTAAAAGCTAATATTTATCAATGAATTACTATGCCAAGCTTGCCACTGAATACTCACAGCAATTCCAAAATGTAGGTATTATTATCCCATCATACAGATTATCAAACCGAGGTTCAGAGAGGCAAGCAACTTGCCCACTGTGGTCTTAAAGGGTAGAAACTGAACTTCAGTCAGACCTATTTGACTCAAAAGTCTTAACCACTGTAACTATGCCAGATAGCACATCTGAAAATTAGTCTTAGCCATCCTATAGTAAAAACTGTCCAGTAATCTGAATTAGTAAAACATTCTGAATTATAGCTTCTTTTACTATTTTTGATGGTATGTAGTAACAAGGAACCAGGCTACAAAGTGTCCAGGAGAAGATTAAAAAACGTTTTTTGATTGAATAGGCAGCCATAATTTATAATTAGTCATTGGTTTATCAGTTAATTACCTGTTGGATACTTGTGAAATAGTGAAGGATGCTTGAAAAGTGGCTTTTCCCATTCCTCTGCAGTCTTATTCATACTATAATTTACAAAATAAATCTTTTATTCAGAGATAATAATACAGAAATTTCATTAGATTTCCTATCTGATTGATCTCAAATGCTGGATTTGTGGAATCTAGACTAATGAGTTTAACTATTAGGTCTTGCATTCCTGGTGTTTCTTTCCATGCCTAATGTGGGGGCAGAAGATGGGGAAAAGGCATTCGGCCGCCACTGTGCAGAGAGTGCAGTAACTGGTTTCTGGAGAGAAATATCTATTCTGGGGACATTTACAGCTGGTTCAGAAGCTGTCTGAAGGCCCAGGGGCTGCAGGGGAGCAGTGAGGCTGGTCTTGCCCTCAGTCCTCCTGCCCTGAGGGGGCGCTCTAGGACAAGCACACACAGAGCCATCTCAGCACTCACCCCCAGGCCTGTGCCTTCCCGCTGCTGCTTATCTCACAAAACCCAAGAGTCTGTGCTCACAGAAAAGGTTGAATTAGCCTCTTCAATACAAATTCCTTATATAAGGTATCTTCCTAGAAGACATTAACTACTTTGTTGCTAAAAAATGACATAGGGCACATTTTAACCAAATAATGAAAAAGCTAATGGAAAAGTGTGTGTGTCTGTGTGTGTGTGTGTGTGTGTGTGTGTGTGTTTTCTTTGTTGTTTCAAACCTTAAAAACCCACCTGATCAGGGGTGAGATAGGATTCCTGGTTTGCTGAGGATTTTTCGAATCCTATTTTCTGTAGTTCCAGCCTTTGCATTTTTTCAATTTCAGTAGTAACCCACTTCCTAAAGTCATTGTTATTAAAGCTGTCCATTGTGTGTAGACACACAGGTTGCTTACCAGAATTTCTTCCTGTGGAGAACTGCTGACACTCTGTAACCCCACTGCTCCCAGAAATGGAATCAGGAGCCTCACCTCTCTTTGAGAATGAGCCCTGACCCTGACTCCAGTCATTGCTTCCAGAAGGGGCTTGAGCCCTCACTGGCTTGGGAGCAAACTGTCTGACCCCTCCCTGAGGTTTTTGCTAGAGCTAGCAGGAAATTGTATCTCCTGTTCTTCCAGATGATTCTCTCAGAAGATCTGAAGTTCGATTGCCAGTGTCCATATTTTTTAACTATATGAGGGAGGTGGCTGTGTGGGATGAAAAGGAATGAGAACAAAATACGGAGGGAAGCAGAATCATTGGAGTAACTGTGGACATTGCCTGAGCCCCCACATCCAGCTACCTCTTGAGCCAGTTCTACTTACATGTTGATCGTGATATGAGCCAAATCACCCTTTTTAGCTTATCCTAGTTCTGCTCAGTTCTGTCATTTTAACTAAAGATTGTGAGTAAAACTTTCTTCTGTACATTCAAACACCTATTGCCCCCTTCCCCACTTTTACAAAATAGGATCATTCTATGCATATTGCTTTACCCCTAGCTTTTTCACTTAATGTGTCATTGGGACTTTTCCAGGTACTATATTTAGAGTAACCTCATTCTTTTTAAAACAGCAAAGCATAGTTCTGTTTATTTTTAAAACTATTTATTGATGGATGAACATTTCCCAGTTAATTTCCCCATTTTTGATATCACATCCTAGCCTGCAGTGTATATCTTTTTAACAGTATGTTTAGGCATTTGGGTAAATGTTTTTGTAAAATAAGTTCATGGCAGTGGCATTTCTGGATCAAAAATTTCATAGAATTTTCGTAGAAATTCCATAGAAATTGGCAGATTGCCCACCAGGAAAGTTGTGTCAATACCGGGCTCACAGCAACAACAAATACGAAAGGGCCCCTTTTTCTACACCCTAACCAAGGTGTGAGATGTTACTTTTCGAACATTTAGCAGTCTCTGAGGTAAATACAGATTTCATTGTTCTAAGATGTGGTTCTTTAAATATTAGTGGGTTGAGATTCTTTCCTTCTGCTTAATGGTTATGTGTGTTTCTTTATCTGAAAGATGCTTGTAAAAACCCCTTCCCTATTTTCTTCCAGGGTTGTCTTGTTTTTCCTGGTAATTTGTAATAGCTTGTTACATATCAAGTGTATCATGTCAATTCACTGCCTGTCATATAGTCTGTCATTTCCTAATTTGTCTCATTAAAAAATATTCTAATGTACATTGTCTTTTGCCAGAACAAAATTTTAAGTTTCACATAGCCAAATATATAAATATTTTCCTCTTTTGTTTTAAAAACTTGAGTTTTTAAATGTTATGAATCTACTCCTAACATTTACTCCAAAATATTGTGATGGTTACCTGTAAGAATTCAATTTTATTAGTGAGAAGATTGTGTGGTAACATTTTTAGGCTACTAGATATGGTTAGGAATAATTTTATGAGGAAATTACTAGATTTCTTTCAAAACTGTTCTATTACAATACATGCAGTGATTTTGACTCTGGGCAGATTTGCAGCCCACTCTCAAGTAATGATTGGCAAGAGCTGAGATGAGGGTTAAGGAATTGGGTTCTATCCCATCTCTGCGTTCATCCTGGTGAGTGATTTTGAGTGAATCATCTAAGATCTGGATTTCATTTTCTCCATCGTGAAAGGAGGGGGTTGAGTGAGATAAGTTCTGCACATCTTTTAGCCCTAAACTTTGAAGGGACTGTGAATTCTTTGCACATATATATATATATATATTTTTATAGAGCCAGGATTTGAATCCAGAGTCTGAAGTCTGTGCCATAATACTATTACATTGTCTCTTGTTCAGTGCCCTATGTCTCTCAGTGAGGGCAAAGGAAGAGGTGTCAAAAGCTTTGTCTGAGGGAGCAAGTGAGGGGATAGAATAGGCCTGGTGAGAGATGAGAGTACAGAAAAGGATGAAGGGAGAATTATTCTTGGGGTAGTATGTGATGATCTTAGAGATGGAGCTCAGGGAAGACCAGAGTTAGGAGGAAGGATGGAGGCATGTAAGACTATTGGGATAGAAAGGGAGTGGAAATAGCCTGTTTCCAAAAAGAAAAAAAAAAAAAATATATATATATATATATATATATATATATATATATATTTTATTTGCTGTGTCTGTCAGGGTTATCTACATCAAATGCTAGGCAAAAAGGCAGGGCATCTCAGTTTACTTATCAAAGAAGCCACACTCTCAAGCTAGTTAGTACATCTGCCCATGATGAAATATAAAACTTAATAAAGAGTAGAAAAATAAAACATATAAGAAAAAGGTATATTGTTTGCTTGCTTGCTTTTGCTTTTTAGAGAAATCCATGGAAAATTTTACAAGAACTGAGGAGAATAAAGAACCAGAGAGAATTAAGAGAGGAAAATTTGGGGGGAGGGGGAATTTATCTTTAGAAAGCAGTGAATAAACTTATTTATCAAAAAATCAAGAGAGGGGCTCCTGGGTGACTCAGTTGGTTAAGTGTCTGACTCTTGATTTTGGCCAAGGCCATGATCTCATGGTTCGTGAGTTCGAGCCCCCTCCCCCCCCCCCCACTTGGACTCTGTGCTGGCAGTGTGGACCTTGCTTAGGATTCTCTCTCTCCCCCTCTCTCTGCCTCTCCTCCACTTGCCCTGTCTCTGTCCCTCTCAAATAAATAAGCTTACAAAAACAAAAACACAACAGATCAAAAGGACCCAAAGCCTTTGCTCAACCAACATTGGACTATTTCTCTCACCTACTATAGATCCAAATGTGTTCAGCTAGGAAAATTTTTATAATTCTGTTTTTGGACCATCCTGGTGAAGATGATGAGATTTTCTCTTTGTAACATATGGACCCAAATTCCTGGAGTGGTTAGAACCAGTATTAGACTGATTAAGCTTTTGAATTTTTGCTGATCTGATGGCTAAAAATACATGATACTGTTTCTGAGCTTTTCTGTCTGGTTAAAATTGAGGTCAATGTCTTTTAATACATTAATTGACATTTTCATTATTCTGTGAATGCATCTTTATATCCTTATTTTTCTATTGGTTATTTGTCTTTTTCTTATTGATTTATAAGCATTCTTTATACTGGTTATAAATACTTGGTCAGTTCTGTGTGTTGCATATAACTGTTTAAATCTGTGGTTTATACTTTATTTTTATAGTATTTTTGTCATACAAAAAGTTTTCATTTTAATGTCATCACATTTGTCAGTTTTTTTTTTATTATTATTTTGGTTTGTGGCTTTGTGTCTTTTTAATGAAATTATTCCTTATCCCATGGTCCTAAAAATACTCCTTTTTTTTTCTGAAAGCTTAGAAATTTTAGGTGTTATTCCATTTGGAATTGCTTTTTGCATACAATTTGAGATAAGGAGTTCACTGTATTTCTTCTTTATTGGCCAGTTATACTAATCTATTAAGTCATCCATCCTTCCTACACTAAATTGGAGATTTTGTAGGATTTTTTTCATAGACAATTACTATAGTATTGGCATAAATATAGATACATAGATGAGTGCCATAGACTCTACTTAAAAGAGATTTTCTATTTAGTAGAGAGGGTCTATGTAGTCAATTGATTTTGGATAAAGTAGATAAGGCAATTTAATGGAGAAATGATCATCTCTTCAGTAAATAGTGCTGGAACAATTTGGTAGCTTCATGCAAAAATAAAATACACCTTGACGCTTAACTCATCATATACAAAATTTAACTCAAAATGGATCATAGTCCAAAATATAAGAATTAAAGGTATAAAACTTCTAGGAGAAAATATAGGAGAAAATCTTAGTGACGTTGGATTTGGTAAAAGACTTCTTAAGTATGACACTAAAAGTCCAAAACCCAAAATAAAAATCAATAAATTGAAAACTTTTGCTTTTTTAAACAACATTGTTTTGAAAAAGAAAGTCAAGCCACTGCCTAGAAAATACTTGCAAAATATGTATCTGACAAAGATATATATATGTATATATGTAAGATTATGTGTATGTGTAAGATCTGTGTATGTTTAAACAGACACTTTACTAAAGAAGAGATGCCAACAACAACAGCAAAAAACCATGAAGAGATTCCCAGCATCATTAGCCACTAGGAAATCCAAATCAAAACCATAATCAGATATTACTTTGCACCCTTAGAGTAGCTAAAATTCTAAAGTTGGAAAAACCCAACTACCAAGTGTTGTAGAGAATGTGCAGTAACCAGAAATCTTCTACAGTGCTGGTGGGAATGTAAAATGGTACAGCTGTTTTGGAAAGCAGTTTGACAGTTTCTTAAAAAGTTAAATATATACTTTATCTATGATCCAAGATAAAAGAAAGCGTATATTTATACAAAGATTTATATATAAATGTTTGAACAATCTTATTAATAAAAATTAAAAATTAGATATCTCTAAAATGACCATTAACAGGTGAATGGATTAAAAAAAATTCTGGTATATCCACATGATGAATTTTAATGAATAAATAGGAATATCTGGGAATTCCAGGGAAGATGGTGGAGTAGGAGGATTCTAGGCTCACCTGTCCCATGGGTACACCTAGATAGTATCCGCATCAGTGTAAATAACTGAGAGAAGGACCTGAAAACTCTCAGAA
The DNA here is from genome assembly GCF_003009895.1 of Hyaena hyaena. NCBI lineage: Eukaryota > Metazoa > Chordata > Mammalia > Carnivora > Hyaenidae > Hyaena > Hyaena hyaena. The sequence goes on along the minus strand of NW_024080990.1, from coordinate 291,618 downwards.
CAGACTCAACACAGCTAAATTTAGAGAAGAGGCCACATTGAAGAGGGTACTGACCTGTGAGACTGTCTGTGGGGAAGAAAGGATGCAGTGGGTGCAGAGAGAAGAAGAGGAACAGACCCGACACCAGGCACCCCAGGTACAGGGGGCCACACTGGGAAGACATCCCCATAACATTTGGCTTTGAAACCCAGAAGACCCTAACTTCATGAGTTCTTATAATCATGGTGCTTAAAACCTAGAACTTTAAAAATCAACAACTTTGGGGGCACCCGGGTGGCTTAGTCGGTTAAGCATCCAACTTTCACTCAGGTCATGATCTCGCGGTTCGTGGGTTCGAGCCCCGCGTTGGGCTCTGTGCTGACTGCCAGCTCAGAGCCTGGAGCCTGTTTCAGAGTCTGTCACTCCCTCTCTCTCTGACCCTCCCCTGCTCATGCTGTCTCTCTCTCTCCTAGAAATAAATAAAACATTAAAAAAATTTAATAATTAACTTTGGCTCTGAGAGGGCTGGAGAGCAAGGCGAAACTGTAGTCCCTGTTTTTAAAGAGACAGCACAATAGACTGCTCTTCTGAGACACAGCACAGAAGCAATAGTTTGAAAAATGCCTGGGGCATATGGGAAGGAGATTTGTTTACTCATCTGAGAGGTGTGCTGGAGGGGTGAGATCTTTGGAGAATTCCCCAGGAATTGGAGCAAAGTTGCTGGTGGGTGCCATTTCCCTCCATTTCTCCCTAACCTAGATCTGTGGATAATGGTGGGAACCACTGCTGTGCAACCACTGTCCCATCTATCTTGCTCTTCTGTGGACCCGCCCCTCAGTCCTGGCCTGGGCAGGACTATTCCAGTGGCTGCAGGTCCCCTCCTGCAGCAGACTATTGCAAACTTTGCTGACAATGATGCCCGGCACCATTCTCTTGCAGACCCATTCCCCCCAACACACCCTTGGTAGGAGTCCATCCAAAGCAGTGCCACAAACCTGGCAATATGCAGGCAGCCCCAACAGGAGCCAGCACCACTGCAGAAAGACTCCTGCCACACTAGGGGAAGACATCTGTCTGGCTGCAGGCCCTGCCCATCATCAAAAGCTGCTCAGGGAACAACACAGAGAGAGTGTCTTGCAGTTTGGTGCTGTTGCACCACTGGAAAATGCCCGGTCTGACTCAACTCAAGCCTAAGGCAGCCCCAGACTGGCCCACTGACGACAGGGTGCAAACTCTGCTCATAACAGGCAAAGAGAGTCCTTGCAGATGACTGCACTGAAGGCAAATACAGCTCAGCCACATTAGTAGGATGTGTGCAACACACATAGGAGATACCCCTGAAGCACCAGGTTCATTCAGAATAGAAAGAGAATTTCCCAGACAAACAAAAGTTAAAGGAATTTATGATCACTAAACCAAACCTGCAAGAACAATATTTTCTTTTTAAACATTTTTCATTTTATTTATGTATGTATATATTTATATTTAAATTCGGGTTGGTTAACATACAGTGCCATATTGGTTTCAGGAGTAGAAGTCAGTGATTTGTCAGTTACATACACTACTCAGTGCTCATCATAACTGTCCTCCTTAATACCCATTGTTAATACCCATCACCCATTTAGCCCATCCCCCACCCACCTCTGTCCATCGACCCTGAGTTCTCTATGTTAAGAGTCTCTTATGGTTTTTTTCCCTCTCTCTTCTCCCCCTTCCCCATAAGAAGAAATGTTAAGAGGCATTTTTTCAATGGAAAGGAAAGACCATAAGTAGGAGTAAGAAAAGTAGGAAGCACAAAAGCTGTAAATTAAGTGTATCTATAAAAACCATTTCAGGGATTCACAAAATGAAATGATGTAAATTATGACATCATATACCTAAAACGTGGGAGGAGAAAAGTAAAGAATGGGTTCAAACTTACATGATAATCAACCTAATATAGACTGCTATATGCATAAGATATTATATACAAACCTAAGGTTAAGCACAAATCAAAAACCAATAGTAGATACACAAAAAACAAAGAGAAAGGAATACAAGTGTATCATCAAAGCAAGCCAGCAAACTGTGAGAGAAGAGAGCAAGAGAAGAAAGAGAGAAGAAGTACAAAAATGACCAGAAGTAACAAAAAGACAATAAGTACATACCTATCAACAATTTATTTGAATGTAAGTGGACTAAGTGCTCCAATCAAAAGACATAGGATGAAGGAAAAAGCAAGACCCATCTTTATGCTGCCTACAATAGACTCATTTCAGATCTAAATTCACGTGCAGATTGAAAGTGAAAGAATGAAAAAGCATTTATCAGACAAAGGAAAGTGAAAAGAAAGCTGACTAGCAATATTTATATTGGACAAATTAGACTTTAAAACACAGAATGTAATGAGAGTCATAGGACAGTATGTAATCATAAATAGAACAATCCAACAAGAAGATGTAACAGTTGTAAATATTTGTGCACCCAACATGAAAGCACTCAAATACACAAAGCAGCTAATAACAAACATAAAGGAAATATTTTATAGTAATACAGTAATAGTAGGAAGCATTAACACTCCCCTTACCTGAATGGATAGATCATCCAAACAGAAAATCACCAAGGAAATAGTGGCCTTGAATGACACATTTGACCAGATGGATCTATCAGATGTATTCATAGCATTCCATCCTAAAAGGGCTGAATACACATTTTTAAAAATTTTAAATTTTATTTTTAAAAAAATTATGTTAAAGAGATCACACAGCATGAGAAAAGGACACGGAAAGAGAGAGAGAGAGAGAGGGAGTGAGAGCGAGAGCGTGGGAATCTTAAGCAGGCTCCTTGCTCAGTGCAAAGCCCAGTGTGGGGCTCGATTCTACAATCCTGGGATTATGACCTGAGCCAAAATCAAGAGTCAGATGCTCAACTGACTGAGCCACACAGGCACTCTGAGAATACATATCCTTTTTAAGTGCACATGGAATATTTTCCAGACTATATCACATCTTAGGCCACAAAACAAATCTCAACAAAATCAAAAGAATTGAAGTCATACCATGCATCTTTTCTGACAACAGTGCTATGAAACTAGAAATCAATCATGAGAAAAAAATCAGGAAAGACCACAAGTACAATAGAATAGATCAGTGAAACCAGGAGCTGGTTATTTGGAAAAGTAAACAAAATAGTTAAACCTCTAGCTAGACTCATCAAGAAAAAAAGAGAAAGGACTCAAACTAAATCACAAATGAGAGAGGGAAAATAACAACACCACAGAAATATAAACAGTTGTAAAAGAATATTATGAAAAATTATACCAACAAATTGGACTACTTAGAAGAAATGCATAAATACCTAGAAATATATAATCTCCCAAAACTGAATTAGGAAGAAATAGAAAATTTGAACAGACTGGTTACCAGCAATGAAATTGAATCAGTAATCAAAAACTGCCAACAAACAAAAGTCCAGGACCAGACAGTTTTCCAGGGAAATTCTACCAAACACTTAAAGAAGGGTTAACACCTATTCTTCTCAAACTATTTCAAAAAATAGAAGATGAAGGAAAGCTTCCAAATGCATTCTCTGAAGCCAGCATTACCCTAATACCAAAACCAGATAAGGATGCTACAAAAAAAGAGAACTATAAGCCAGTATCTCTGATGAACAAAGACGTAGAAGTCCTCAACAAAGTATCCGCAAATTGAATCTAACAATACTTTAAAAGGGTCATTCACCATGATCAAGCAGGATTTATCCTCAGCATACAAGGGTAGTTCAGTATTCACAAATCAATTAACATACATCACATCAACAAGAGAAAGGATAAAAATTATATGATCATTTCAGTAGATGCAGAAAAAAGTATTTGACAAAGTACATTTCTTGATAACCCTCAACAAAGTAGGTTTGGAGGGAATATCATTGTTAAATAAAATGATATAATATAACATAATAGATATCTGGAATAAATTTAAAAAATAGAATTATCTTTAATAAAAAGGAATAAAATATTTATACACATAATAACATGGATTAATCTTAAAATAATTATAGTAAGTGAAAGAAGCCAGACAAAAGAGAGTAGAGATCCTATTATATAAAGTCCTTTATAGGGGTGCCTGGATGGATCAGTTGATCATGTGACTCTTGATTTTGGCACGGAGGTTGTGATCTTAGAGTCATGGGATCGAGCCCTGCATTGGGCTCCATGATGAGTGTGGAGCCTGCTTAAGATTCTCCCTCTCCCTCTCCCTCCCCTCCTCCCCCCCCTCCCCCCTTCCCCCCTCCCCTTCTCTTCTGCCCCCTCTCCTCTGCTAGTGTGTGTGTGCACATGCTTTCTATCTCAAGTAAAAAAAAAAAAAAAGCTAAATAAAATCTTATATAAACAGAACTATCATGACTGAAAGCAAGTTGGTGGGTTGTCTGAGGAGGGAGGGATTATGAATAGGTATGAGGAAACTTTTGGGGGTGATGGTCTCATCGATGTTTAGCTATGACAAAATGTATTAAATCATACACTTAAATATATGCAGCTTATTTTATGTCCATTGTATGGACAATGAAGTTATAAAAATGGAAATATTCAGAGTTTCTTTTGGTATACCTTAACAGATAAGTATACTAATAATGAAGACTGCTAATATCAACTTCTTTTAGATCAGAGACTATAAAATTTTTAGGCTTTTTTATAGTTTTTAATGGACAGCTCAGTTACTTATGTATAAAGAAAATACTTCTTAGTTAATTGTAGCAAGTATCTGCCAGTGTTCCTATATCATATATCCCTTGCATTAAAATTTTTGACAAACCCTGGAATGACTTTGGTGAGTGGTGAGAAATTAATCTCTTAGGCATAGAAAGAAGTGTTGGGTTGTGGGGTATAGATTTATTTTAAACGTGGAAAATAAAAAGCACTTAAGATTCTTTGTCTAAGATATGACCTTAGAATAATTTCACTCTGGTATTGTTTGCAAAAAGGGAAGGAAAGTGTTTTTATTTTCTTAAAAAATAAAACTTCTCACCCTTGATGACCAGGTATATTAAACATTAGAGATTTTAAACATGACCTCTCCTATCTTTTTCTTGAACTGATTATTTATAAGTAAACATCTCAGAATCTTTAAGTTCAGATGAACAGCAGCCTAAAGGCAGTCGTGCATAAGGACCCACATTTTGTGTCTTCTGTTTGTACGACCTTTTCTCCAAACATTAAAAAAAAAAATTCTTTTCAGTAGAGTCATCTCTGGGCCAAAAGGAAAATTTGTCTCTTCACTCTATTTATAAGTCACCCAAAATGTTATTATAAAATATTATTATAGGTATTAAACCACTGTGTCTACCAGATCTGGTTCTACATCATATCAGACTACTTTTAAAATCCCACTAACAAACAAAAATTTGCAACAGTATTTTGAAAAAAGTTCCACTTTTATTTGCCTAGTAGGTTGCTTGACTGGTACCCCAGTACAAGGATGTGGCTTTTTATTTTTGACAATAAAGACATAAGAATTTTTTAGATTTGAAATTAATACATTAATTCTTCATAGAGGAATCAAGACATAAAATATATATCCAATAATGCCATGTTAATAAAAATAGAAGCTAGCCACATTTTAAGGTCACTTCAGTTAACTGCCATAATCTAAAAGTAAGAACATTAATTTTTCTTGATTCAAATTAGTGAAACCTTAAAAAACTGTGTCTAGAGAAGATTATTCAAGAGAACAATGTCACTTTCAGATCTGTTCCCAAATTCAAGCTCATTTTGCTTTTGCTTTTAAAAAAAATGTTTATTTAATTTGAGGTGGAGGAGGGGCAGAGACGGTAGGGTGAGAAAGAGAATTCCAAGCAGGCTTCCTACTGTCAGGGCAGAGCCCGACGTGGGGCTCCATCCCAGGAACCATGAGATCATGACTTGAGCCTAAATCAAGAGTGAGAAGCTCAACCAGCTGAGCCACCCAGGCATTCCTCAAACTCATGTTGTATCAAAATTACAAATAATGTTTTAATTAAATTTGTTTCTGAAAACCTATCAGATTTCCATTTCTTTGGGACATACTTTCACCAGTTAGTTGTTCATTTTCCCCGGTGAAACTTTATTCATTGTTATTAAGAATATTAGAGAAAAAAAGAATATTAGATTATATTCATTGTTTTTCATCTTATCAGAAAGGCAAGGCATCTTGCTAGACTAAATGAATATATTTAAAGGTGTGCAATCATGATATCCCCACAGTAATTTTAAAGAAGGCACTCAGGGGCGCCTGGGTGGCTTAGTTGGTTAAGCGTCCGACTTTCGCTTAGGTCATGATCTCACGGTTTGTGGGTTTGAGCCCCGTGTTGGGCTCTGTGCTGACTGCCAGCTCAGAGCCTGGAGCCTGTTTCAGTCTGTGACTCCCTCTCTCTCTGACCCTCCCCTGCTCACGCTGTCTCGCTCTCTCTCCTAGAAATAAATAAAACATTTAAAAAAAAAATAAAATAAAAATAAAAAGAAGAGATGAGGGGCGCCTGGGTGGCTTAGTCGGTTAAGCGTCCGACTTTCGCTTAGGTCATGATCTCGCGGTTTGTGTGTTCGAGCCCCGCGTTGGGCTCTGTGCTGACTGCCATCTCAGAGCCTGGAGCCTGTTTCAGTCTGTGACTCCCTCTCTCTCTGACCCTCCCATGCTCACGCTGTCTCGCTCTCTCTCCTAGAAATAAATAAAACATTTAAAAAAAAAATAAAATAAAAATAAAAAGAAGAGATGAGCAAGTTAAAGCGAATAGTTTACAACTAAAAGGAATACTTAATCCATTGGAGTCACTGTGTAGAAGGGTTCACTATATTCAGGGCCCTGTTAGATAATTGGTCTTTGTGCCTTCACAGATTTTAATGCTTAACAGCAGAATCTAGGCCAACAGATGTTTCAGCTGAGGTTGAGGTGGGTGGGTAGGTGGAGAAGGCAATTTTTTTCTCTTTGTTTCTTGCAAAAAGCCTAAGAAGAGATCTGAACATACTGGCTGTGCATTGACTTAAGGTTTGTTGCTCTTTACCTGACAGAGCTAACTTGGGCCATTCCTCTCAAGAGGGAGTTGGTGAGGAGGAAACACTGATGAGCTTGTGGATATAAGTCCTGGGTTCAAATCCAGACTATGACTTTACCACTTTTTGAATTTTCTAAGCTTCATATCCTCATTGGTAAACTTTAGGGTATGTTACTCCACTCAGAGAGGAGGAAACAAGTGAGATAATGGATGTGAAAACACCTCATATGTCAGAAAAGAGATGTAAAAACAAAAGGTTTTATTATCTACCCACTAGACTAAGGGTTACCAATTTGGCTGATTATCAAAGGTGTCTTGGAAGCTTATTAAAAGTATGGAATTCTGGGTCCCTACCCAGACCTATGGAATTAGACTTTCTGAAGGCAATGTCCGGGTTTCTGTAGTTTTATAGCTTCTTGAACAATTCTGATGCTCACTCAGATTTGGGAATCAAATGCCAGGGTTTGAACTTCTTGAGGTTGGAAATTGTGTATCTTGGTATTTTTAAGTCTCCCCACCTAGCACATAGTGTTTATATAACCCAGTAGTGGCTAAATATTCAATGTGCAAATTTACTATGGGCCCACTGTGTGCTGGACACCGTGCTACCCAGTGAAGAGAGACAACACAATCCTGGCCTGTGCTGAACTTAGATGCTCTAATTGGTGATGTGGGTGTTGCAAACAGGTACGATAGTTTCAGTACAATGTGCTGATAAGTGTCAGAGAACTTGAGCCATTGAAAGGTTTTAATCAGTCCTTTGATATGATCTGATGCCATTGAGTTTGTCAGTCCTGCCTTTGTTTGAAGTCCAAGAACATCCTATTTTCAGTGCTTTGTTATGGGCAATATTTCTTGTAGAAAATATTGAGAAGCTTTAAGGAAAACATTCTGTGGATTTTCCCATTGGTCAGATTTCTTGATTCCTCCTAGTCAGTTTCCCTGGATATGTGCAGTATGTTCGTTTTTACACAGACAAGATGTTGGGAGCAAATGCTAGTGGAATTATGAACTCTAAACATTACAGGTTCTGAACAGGAGCTACTGAAGGACATGCCATGAAAGGGAAGAATGAGAAAATAGATCCTCTGGGGAGTCTTACTCTGAGATGAAGTGAACTTTTAAAACATAAAGAGGCTGCAAGGAGGAAAGTTAAAATTCCAATATCTGTCTTGGGATGTGAAGAGCAGCAAGCGTTCTGGACTCAACCCAAATATGGCCAGCTGATCTCAAAGGCTGGCTGCCCCTAACATAGCTGGCTGGCCCGGGTTTTGCCCATCCCTGAACCAAACTTGAACCCTGTGTAAGCCTTGAGGTCATTTGGAAGATCATTTGAAAATATTTTCCTCTCTCTGTCTCCTGGTTTGGACTAAGAATGCTCTGAGGAGAGCAGTGTAGAAGAACCACAGGGGAGAGAATTCATTTTTCTAGATTTATGTGTGCTTTTATGACTATTTTCTTGCAAATGTTGGCCAAGGAAGGAACGATGAGCATTGAGAGACTCCTTGATTTATGCAGGGTGGTGTAAGCAAACACCGTTTCCCATCGAGGCAACGTGGTGGGAGAGGAAGCACAGGATTCAAACTTAGGAGCCATAGTTCTGGTGTCCTACTCTAAGCAGCCCTTCAAAGCATGCTCTGCTAAATAAAGGAAGGATGAACAAATGAAGGAATGCCAGCCGGGCCTGGCCATTTCAACAAACTCAGCAACCTCAGGAACTAAGGATCAGGGAGTGGTAAGGATCTGGGAGTGGAAGTGTATCGCAAATGCTGTGCAAGAAGTGGAGACTTAAGCTGTATCCCCTGCTGAGTCTGAGGACCACTGAACGATATACTTAGAATTCCATAGGCAAGGGGCACTTGGGTGGCTCATTCGGTTAAGTATCTGACTTTGGCTCAGGTCATGATCTCTCAGTGAGCTTGAGCCCCGCATTGGGCTCTGTGCTGACAGTGTGGAGCCTGGAGCCGGTGTCTCCTCCTCTCTCTCCCCATCCCATGCTCGTGCTTGCTCATTCTCTCTCTCTCTCTCTCTCTCCCTCTCCCTCCCTCTCTCCCTCTCTCTCTCTCTCTCTCTCTCTCTCTCTCTCTCTCTCACACACACACACACACACACGCATGCACATGCGCACGCGCGCTCAAAAATAAACATTAAAAATAAGCCCTTTAATAAAAAAAAAAGAATTCCTTATACAATCCATAAAAGGAGAGGTCTGGCATTGTATTCCACATGAAGGAGGAGTAAAGACTCTGAGCTTGGAAGGGTGAACAGGGTTTGGACAGACAGAAGAGAGGAGGGGAATGCATCTAATGTCGCAAGTGGAGAAAAGGCACAGGAGTAGTTTAAATCATGATGGTAATGTTTGTGATACAATGAGCTGATTGAGATGACAAAGGAGGTATTTGGGATGGTGGGAGAGCAGGTGGGCCTGAAGGGGGCAAGAGAATAAGGTCTTGGTGTAGCAGGAGCATGAGAAAGAACAAGATGCCACATGAAGATTTTAAGTTGAAGACCTTTGTCCTTGGTGACTTGTCTGGCAGAGCAGGCGCCTCCACACCCACATCCCTGCCGACTCACTCCTTTGCACAGCCACTGAGCCTGGATGGAAATCCAGTCAACATGTCTGTTGCTTTCCAGGTGATGGGATCTGCAGACGTGTGGGCCAAGTTCCCTCACACATTCCCTTGTCCGAAAATTAACCAACATGATGGAAACTAGATCACACGCTTTCAAAACAAACCAAGTACCTCTTCCCTCTAATATGATTTACCAGATGACAGATGATCCCAATCCCTGTAATTACTTGGGTACTTTAATTGACTTTCAGTGGCAGTAATAAGTAACTGGAGTTCAGGCTTGTAGAATTTCCTTCCTAATTGTCACTGTTAAACCACTCATTATAGAGATAAATAACACACCACTTGATTTAAACCGTTTCCTCCATCCATGTAAATTCCAGTGGAAGTGCCTCAGCATTTGCAGGCTCCTGAGGGAGCTGTTTAGGGGTGAGGACCACGGTGGTACACCTAGAGCACTGCCCTAGCGGTTGGCTGTTTCCTTTGAATTTGCAAGCCCCAGGTTTCCAACACTGACGCACTTCCTAGTACTTTGGGTTTAAAAGGCTGTAGAAAGGATAATTGACTACAGCTTGTCAGCACAAGTGATTTACTGTCATTAGCAGAAACTCAGATGAATTACTTTAATATCATGGAATAAAAAAATGGTTAGATAGTTTCCTCTCTGGGTAAGTTAAGGGTACTTAAACAGTTTTTCACACTTCACTTCTGCTTTGGGTGTAAAGGAAGGAGGAAGTCATAAAGGAGTGGGAGTGGAGAGGAGGGATGGAATTAACTTGGCAGACATAGGAAAAAGTAGATTTCAGATTCTCAAAATAAATCCATGTGAACAGATTTCTTCAGGGTTGCTTGTTTTCAGGGTGATATAAAAGCTATATAGACATTTATTTTCTTTTAAGTTCTCAATATTGATTTCTACTTTCCAGTGTAGTTTATTTTAGAGAATTATATTACAACTTGGGTTTTTGTGTTTTGACTCAATTATAGAGGAAAGAACTAGAAATATTACAAGGTAGTTTCTAAAGCCTTTATTACACCTTAAACACCAGTTTGGGAGACCTAAGTTCTTTCATTCAGAGCTGTGCAAATATGGCCTCTAACATGTTACTTTTTTTTTTTTTTTTTTTTTTTTTACAAATAGTTTATTGTCAAATTAGTTTCTACATAACACTCAGTGCTCATCCCCACAAGTGTCCTCCTCCATGCCCCTCCCCCCTCCCCCCCACATGCATCAGTCCTCAGTTTTTGTCATCATTCAAGAGTCTCTCATGGTTTGCCTCTCTCCCTTTCCCCCACCATTTCCGCCCTTCTTCTCCCCCTTGTTCCTCCGTCAAGTTCCTCCTAATCCTCCTATATGTGCAAACATATGATATTTGTCCTTCTCTGCCTGACTTATTTCGCTCAGCATAACACCCTCAAGGTCCATCCATGTTGCTACACATAACATGTTAGATTTTTAAAAAAGAATTTTAAATGTTTTGTTTATTTTTGACAGAGAGAGGGAGGGAGAGAGAGAGCACATGCGCTCACGTGCACAAGTGGGGAAGGGCAGGGAGAGAGGGAGACACAGAATCTGAAGCAGTCTCCAGGCTCTGCGCTGTCAGCACAGAGCCCAACATAGGGCTTGAATCCGTGAACCAGGAGATGGACTTGAGCCGAAGTTGGATGCTTACCTGACTGAGCCACCCAGGACCCCCTCTAACATGTTTATTTTTTTTTGTTTTTGAACCATCCATTCTTCTGAGGATTACAAAGAAGAGCACCTTTGTCCAGGCATAAAGAAGGCTTAGAACTGTGGCAATTTATTTTCATTTTGCTTTCCACTGATTCTGTTTCTTGAAAATACTTGCCTCCTAACTCTTAGAACCAAGAGCAAGCCACCTCTAGCAATCATTTCATTTTTATTTTGGGGAGGAGGGCTCCATTCCTGTCTGATTATTGAATCGAAACTTGGTTTGCTAACTGTACCCTGCTTCCACTAAGATCTAAACATACAGGTCTGGTTCCTGTTGTTATTGTAACTGAAATGGGAGTAATCTCACTCATTTCTGTGTGGCTCAGCACTGCGGGTTAATATCTGTGAATGTTATTGCCAGTTACTATTGCTGGATTAGTTGGTGGTAAGTGCTATTTATTCTTTACCCTTTTTATTTCTCAAACACATTATATAATATACCTGAGAGGTGAAAATAAGAGAAACTCCTGAAAGGAGAGGAGAAAGTCTGTAAAATCCAACAGCATGTGTAGTTACTACATATTCGATGGTTTCTATTTCACCTCTGAGTCTTTTGAGAATTACACGGAGGGAAATGAACATTTCATAAAATAACTTTATTAGTAGCTATGTTGTTCAAAAAAAACTACACAAGAACAATAATAACAAACTTAACAGCACTATGAACCCCTGGTCTCTCTTTACACTGGCTATCGTGTTCCAGTTCTGAAAGCAAGTGGTCTGGACTTCTCTGGATCCATGAGTGGTGGAAATTCCAGAGACTTGGGGCTGCAGGGTCTGTACCCAACTCTGGTTCCTTCTATTTTAAATGAGTTGTTGCCTTGACTACATCCCATTAATCTGGTGATGGCTTGCCTTCTTCATGCTTTGAAAGAGTCATGGTTTGAGTTTCCTAATTCCATTTTCAAAATTAAAAATGAAGCAGAGTCCATAACCCCTTGGCTATTTGTCCAGACTTTGTGTGACGCATAAAAAGATATACTAATTTTTAAAGAAAAAAAAAAAGAGAGGATAGAGTTGGGGTGGAGAGAGATTTGTGTAAATAACTTCAAAGTTGTTTAAACTGAGTTGTAAAATGCTCCTCTGTCCCTACAAGATGTGTAGTAAAGGGACTACTTTTATCATTGCAAAATGTGTGTGAAATGATGGCAACTTTCATATGAGAAAAAAGAAATGGCAAGAAATAGCAGTGTACCTGACTGGGTTATATTAGTGTGTGATGATTCGTTGTTGTAGGCAGGGGTCCTTTAATGTTCTCCAATACACATTGGATCCAGGCCTGGCCAGGATGACAGCATTACTTCTTGAATGGATAGTCATTACTTTTAAATAAAATCTACATGCTCTGTGTCTGTTGGGGGTGCAGCTGTAACTGACCCATCATATGCCAGGCAGAGTGTCTGAGACCAAAGCACGTTGGAAATAAGGCAGCACATTAGATTAGAGATGCTTGTAGAAGGTTTGGGAGGCACACATTGGATGCTGGTCATGACTGTGGCCAGGGGTGTGCAAAATGGACTTACTCCATTTCCAGCACCAGAATGCAGGGGGAAAAAGAAACTTTTATATTTAAATATGACAGTCTGACACTAGGAAAGACTTAGCATCTCTCTCCAGGGATGGCTTGGCCCATATAGCAGGTTATACAGGATGTTTGACATTTGCCAGAAAGAGAGAGAGATTGACAGAGAGATGGAGGTGGAGGGGAGGAAAAAAGGAATAGAATAGAGAAAAAAACAAAGGTTGGATTTTGTTTCTGTGCATGTTTGTTTGTTTGTTTTTGGTTTGTCTGTTTTTTGCAGCAGAAAACTAATTGACCTGCATTAAATATTTAAATGTTTTACCTGTATACATCCTAATGAGTGAATGCCTTTCTGGATGAGGTAGGCGTACGGTACGTGGGCATGTTTCCCTGGATGCCATCTCCCTTGTGGGACACTCTCTTCTTCCTTTTTACCTCCATTCACCTGACAGCTCAGCTCATCTTTCTGGCAATAGAGAGACCATCAATAACCAGCAGCCTGCCCATAAGTATAGGGAAAGATGGGGGGAGGTGGCAAATATGGAGTCACTAATGAGACAAGGCTGTGTGTGGAGTGACACAAATAGGAAAACTCCAGGTCTTTTCTACAGTCATGATTTCCTCAAATCCTCACTGTGTCACTGGGCATGGATGAGCACAGAGGAATTCCAGTTGCTACACTACTAGGCCCTTGAGATTCTGTGGTATAGATTTTGCTGATTGACTTTAACATATTCAGTTTGGCAATAATATTTGTGTAGTCCCTATTGTTATGTGTTTCTCCCAACTTTAAACAGTTTTAGTTTTATTCTCTTTCCAAGCAGTGTATACAATGCAAAAGGTATAAAGAAGTGAAAATAATCTCTAATCCTCCCACCAAGTGATAACCCATGTAATACTTTCATAGGTATCTTTCTAGCTATTTTTCTATGCTTATAGGTACACACAAGCATAAACAAGCATGCATATGTTCTTTCAAAAATCCTGTTTTTTCATTTAGAAACATATCATGGCCAAATCCCCATGTCAATGACTGTATTTTATGTCATTCTCTCAAATGACTTCTTAGTGTTAATTATAGGGTCTCTTTCCCATTATTACAAAGTACTGGTGGGTACATCTTTGCACATTTTATGACATATTTAAGATAAATTGCTATAAGTGGACTTGTTGATTTGAAGATTGTGAATGTTTGAAATTTGTTATGTGTTCTCATGTTGTCTTCTAGAAAGGTCTTGTTAACGGTATGTATCATGGATGCATCCATGGTAGATTTTTCTTTTTTTAAAGTAAAGCTTATATATATTTCCTGCCTTTCTATGGTACAGGAAAAATAGCTAATTACTATGTAAGACCCTTCTGGAATTAAAGGTCATAGTATAGACAGATGACCACTTTGTCAAATTAATAGTTTTTGTATCTTTTATAGTTCCTGGGTTTTAGTTATTATTTGCTGTTAAAAAGTAATATTGCAGATGGTCATTTCTTCAAGTTTCTTTGTGATTTTCAGTTGTAATTTTGTGATTACAATCTAATTTTATGTGAGCATGGTGAATTTGGGGTAGGTTGTAGGCAGCATATATGTTAGATTAGCTTCAGAGTTTAAACTGCAAAACAACTAGATGATTCCTATAATAGACTATATAATGTGAATGCAAGACAGAGGCATTGAGTGGCTTATCTCCATTCCATCTTAAAACTGACCAGCAGCAGGCAGCATATGCATTCAGGCCATGCACCTGTGAAAGTGTATGCTGTGAAGACACATGCAGATAGAGGTTAAAAGTTTCTTAGCCTGTTGGTAAGGAAACATATCCATAGTCTTATGAATAAACAAAAGAGAGGTGAACTAAGAATGTGGTGTGTGGATGGGAGGAGAGATGGAGAAGGAGTTTTTGTTACAGAAATGTATGGGACACATTAGCATAGGGTAGGGAAAATTAGGGACAGTAGCCACTTTTTGGAGACACCACCTTATCTAGGCTTTTTAGACATCAGCAAAATAATCAGATTAAGGCAAAAAAAAACCAAACAAAAAACAAAAACAAAACAAAAAAAAAAACCTGTGTAGTCCCACTAGCAAAACTGCAGCTCCAACACAAAACAAACAGTTGTATAAATTCAACCAGTTGGTTTTTAATGATTTCAGTGCATGAGTATTTGTATGGTTATGAGTTTGCATAGAGTTCATTGTTCAGTAGCGGGAAGACCTACATCACACAGCCTGATACCTTGTATCGTCAAACTCAGTTCTTTAAACATGGAATCACAGCCAGCCCTTCCGGGTGCAAACATAAGGTTTGAGAACTAACCCAGCTCGGCTGCCATTATCATCTGGTATCTGGGCCCTTCATTAATATTTATTGAGCAATAGACTGAGCATAGACCCCTCCATAACTCAGGGAACAAGTCCTATACTCAAATAGTTTAATCTTGGCTTTTAATGTGTGAAAGCAAAACTTTTTTCATATTTGCAAATACCAAAAAAACTGTGCCTTAAGATAGACTATATGGCTTGAAAAGTTCATTTTTTTCTGAATTGAGAATGCATGTCTGTTCTAAAATAATCCTGTAGACAGTTTTGGCTCCTCTCCCTCTCCGAATGGTCCTTTTTGAACTGTACCCCTAGGGATAATTTTCCTTTTCTCTCATTCTATCTTGTTTTCTTACGCAGAAGGAAGGGTTTAAAAAAATCCTATAATTAGGTGAGCACGTAATATGTGGCAAGCAATGTACTAATTACACATGTCAAATAATCCAATGCCATAGCCTGTTGTATCATCCAGCTCCAGAGGGGCTAAATTGTCTGAAGTTGTACTAATCCTTGGTGAGGAAGGATTCATATTCAGATTAGCATGACACCAAAGCTATGTGATTTTTCCCTGAGCTTCTTTTGAAAGTAGCAGAGTTCTTGGGACTTCTTGTTTATTTTTGGCTTTATAGAAGTCACTGTTAGCAGAAATATGGCCCAGGGTGTTTGTAACAGTATGTCGTTCATACATTGTTATTCTTACCTCTTTGTGTCCGTTCTGTGCTCTGCATCATAAGGGGTGCAAGAAAACTATAACATCTTGGCTTTAGCCCTAGGAGAGCTTCTAGTCCAAATTGTATCACTTGATTGCCCCCAAATATAATATTAGGCAATACACATTCATAGCCAGGCCAGATGAGATGACACAAAAGAGAGGATTTTGTTTAAATATTAACTGCCTTCTCACAGAACAGTGGCAGGGAGAATTGGGATACCAGTTCTTCATGGTAGCCACAATTTAGTGAAAGGTGCCCCCCCATATATGAAATAGTCCAAATATGTGTTTAAGCGATCTCAACATATTTCAGGAGAAATCTTATGCTTTCACCGACCTGGAAAAAAAATAGAGCAGGGGATGTTTTCCTGGTTTAAAAACTTTCTTTTGAAGTTACTTGCCCTAATTTGAAATTTAAGCATCATAATGATAGTGATGACTGAACTTATTGAATACTCTAAACTCTATGCTAAGTACTTTGCTTGAGTTATCCAATGAGGTGTGTACCCATTTTGCATATGAGGAAATTGAGACCTGGAAAAGTTGGATGATTTTCTCACAGTCTCAGAAAATTGTGGAGCCTGAACTCAAACACAGGTCTGTTTGATTACTTCATATATACTTTTCTTTAAAGAAGCGAACTGTCTCTTTAAAAATAACATTTGATTTTCATGTCTGCCTAAATGTACCTAACTGTGCACATAGGCTGCATGTGATATGAAGGCTCTTGCTGAGCAGTGTGCAGTGTCACACTGGACCCATCACTTGGATGGGTGATTAGACCCATCACTCTCCATGGTTCTTTTCTGGCCTGCCAGGATATTCCTTGCTTCTTATTTAATGCATAAGTCTCATCATTTATGTTCTTCCTCGGCTAGCCTAGCCGTGAGCATGCATTGTCTAATCAGGGGCAGAAAAGTAAAAGTCAAGGGATTAATTCCAGAAAGCTACTATGGGAAGGTGCAACCTGTAATGGAATAAAAGGTCCAGGACATGGTTGGGATTAAGACCATTTATGTCTTATCCCCATCGACTAGGGATTCCTTTGGAAATCATTTAAGAATGTTCACTTTAGGTTAGGAGGAGAAAGTTAAAGGAGGAGAGATTGTTAGACTGCAGATGACAGCACTTTGTTGATGGACACTTGGAAGGGTATGAGATGGGTGCTGGACATTATAATTATTGTGATTCTGGAAGCCTTGTTGAGAGTTTTCAAGAAAAAGCAATTTCTTGAGGGGCACCTGGGTAACTCAGTCAGTTGAGTGTCTGACTTCAGCTCAGGTCATGATCTCACAGTTTGTTGGTTTGAGACCCATGTCGGGTTCTCTGCTGACAGTTCAGAGCCTGGAGCCTGCTTCTGATTCTCTGTCTCCCTCTCTGCCCATTCCCCTACACCTCAGAAATGAGTAAACATTAAAAAAAATTTTGAAAAGCAATTTCCTGACTACTTGCTATGTGCAAGGGGCTTTGTAGATAGACTTGCTAGTCCCCGATTCATAGGAAACCTAAAGTAATTAATAAATTCTAATATAAGTCAACCAGTATTATTAATTCATTCTAATTCAAATTAGCCAATACCAAAATAAAACAAAACAAAGAGTTGAGTACAGAGGCAAAGAAGACAAGGTACAATCAGAGAGTATGCTCTGATTCTTCTTCTTACTTCATTTAATCAACTCTATCACTTTTACATTCACTCATACACTTATTGAGCACCTCTTTTGAGCTCAGCACCACGATAATACAAACAAGATATGGACTAAATGTGGAGAGAAATAAATAGAATGAGAATCCAAAGTAGTTGATCTTTCAGTAAGTAGGATCCAAGTACTCAAAGTGCTCACAGAGGAGATGACTTTGGTCTGGATCTTGCTGGCTAGGGGCATTTCACATAATGGAGAGGAGCCAACAGTCAGCAGCCAATACCTTGTTGGAAGAAGAGCAAGAATTCCAATACAATGTGAATATAAGGCACATGGGAGGAGTTAGTGCTGGAGAAAGAACAAGGAATATGTTTCTTGAGGAGCTTAGAGGCTGACCTAGGGATTTTGGATTTTCCTAAAAGTTGCCAAAACCCCATGGAGATGTTTCAGCCAGGAAACGACTTGGTTTGTTTTTTTCAGGGCTCATCTGCCTTGTGTGTGAAGGACTGGCTGGATGTGGAAGATACTGGGGTGGCCTCTTTCCAGCTGTTATGAAGGGACTGTCATCTCATTGAACTTGCAAACTCAGATTGTTCTGTTCTCCATTCACTCATAAAAGGTCACAGGTCTAGACTGTCTCTAGTCAGTTCTGGCCTCTTTTGGTATCAATCTAGATTACCCTTTCCCACAGCTAATTTACCCTCTGTGGTACTTTCCTGAGGCAAGCTTCTCAATCTAAACTTTCACCTAGAATAGGCATTGGGCCCATCTCCAGATCTTCTAAACTGGTTGGAACAAAAAGGAACAAGTAGTGGTAGGGAGGAACAGAGCTCCTCTGCCTCTGATGATTTAAACCCCTTCCAAGATGACGGAAGGAAAACATTAAGGACCAGATATGTTTTCAAAAATAGAGAACTCATAAAGTCATGGAATCTTGGAGCTGAAAGGGCCTCAGAAAGCCAGTCTCTGGTTTTCAGCAGGATTCTAGAAAGAGTACAGGGCTTGAAATAGCCCGTTGTACCTATATCTATTTATGGGACTTGAGACAAATAACTTAGCATCTCAGAGCCTCAATAATACCCACCTCTCTAAATGAAATAAAGTATTATATGCAAAAATCCCATGTATAACATAGCTGTGATTTCAGAAACTGAGACACAGGCAAGTTAGTGGGCATATAAAAAGTTCTTGCACTGCTGTGGTTGGATTTCTTCACAGCCCTGACCTTTGAAACCCCAATGTGGCCTTCCTAAGTCTGTAAGCATTACCAGGCTGACAATATGCTTTTAATGAGAGTGGCAAAATCTCTTCATGAGCCCTGTGTTCTCATGTTCCCTGAATTTTTAACATTTCTTGCTTTAAAGTATCTGATGCCATTGAACCCTGACTGTCTGTCAGTCTTAGTTTTAGCAGTAAAGGCTCAGGTTGGATTTTACCTAGCAGTTCACAGTCTGTCTCAGGGGGTACCCTAACATCTTAAGTGTCTCCATGTCACCTGAAAGCCCTTTGTGTGTTTCTGGACTGAGTCCCAGTGTTTACCTCACACGTGTGTTAGCATTTCGGTTTCTCTTACTGCTTTTTACTCCGTCATCAGAAAAGATGGTTGTCTACTTGTTGACTCCTTATGAGAAATTGGGCAATAAAATAGATGATTCTCTTCACAGTTTGGGCCTTTTGCACATCAGCCTGATCTTCTTTTTCTGCTCCTGTACAGACTTACTTTTTTTTTCTCAAGCCATGGCCTGTTTGACATGAGATGTGTTCTTTGGTAAACCCAGTGGCTCCATTGCATCAAGGCAGGAAACATCCAAGACTCCAGTGAAAAGGATTAATTACAAGAATAGGAAAGTTATTACATACTCAGAATGGCTTTTTAATAAAAACTTACTGAGAGAAATTAATTTTTTCCTGATGAGTTTATTTGCTGCCTGGACAAGACTCATGTTTTGACTGTGCTTACAAAGCTCCTACTGTTGCCCATGGGCTACTGGAGTTGGCTATTGACGGCTGGACCTTATACAGGGAGTCCCGGTTTTGATTATCTAAAATCAGGAGAATAACTCTAAATATTTAGTTGTCCACAACAACATTCCCTTCAACTCTGCTCTGCTGCCTTTTCTGTTATGAGGACAGCAACAAAAACAGCACCAGTAACTAGAAATTACAGTTATGTGAATGAAGCTTTCCTAAAACATCATACCTATATTAAGTTTAATGTCTCCAGACAGCATATTTTATAATCTCAAGAAATCTAGGGATAGGAGCTGCTGGTCAGAGCTGTGATAGGGGCCACTCAGACTGTGGGGACTTAATACCAAACAGTGGTTCTCAATAGAGTAGGATTTTGACATGCCTGGAAATGTTTTTGATTGTCTCAACTGGAGGGTGCTATTGGCATATGGTGGGTAGAAGCAAGGGATATGGCTAAACATCCTGCAATCCACAGGTCAATCCCCCACAGCAAAGAGTTATCCAGCCCAAAATGTCATGAGTGTGGGGGTTGAGAAACTTTGAAGCCACATGATTTAAGTGGCCTTGCCTAGATTATTTATTCACTCATTTAGATAATTCTTTTATTTATTCATTCAAGAAATATTTTTTTAGCCCAGTGCTGGCTACTGGAGATTAAGACAACCAATAACATTTAGTCCCTCCTTTCTTTTTTTTTTTTATTTTTTTTTTATTTTTTTTATTTTTTTTTTAGCATTTATTCAGTTTTGAGAGACAGAGAATGAATGGGGAGGAGCAGAGAGAGAGGGAAACACGGAATCCGAAACAGGCTCTGAGCTGTCAGCACAGAGCCCGATGTGGGGCTCGAACCCACAAACCGTGAGTTCATGACCTGAGCTGAAGTCGGATGCTTAACCGACTGAGCCACCCAGGTGCCCCTAGTCCCTCCTTTCAAGAAGCTCACAGTCTACAGGAGAACCAGACAGCAGTCAGATGATAATACAAACTGCACACATGACTGTAAACGTGCTGTTTTGGTGAAGGAGATGGAGTCCAGGTGGATGATGTCAGATAGGAGTTTCTGTGGGGAAGAAATGAGGGATCTGAATGCTACAGATAGAATCAGAGTTCAGAGGTGAGGAGAGAACATCACCATCAGAACAGCACTCATGGTTTGTGTGTGTGGATTGCTCAGATCATTTACATTTCAATCCTGCATCTGCACTTACCAGCTGTGGGTCTTGGGCAAGAGGTTTATCCTGTGATACCTCAGTTTTCTCATCATTAAAATGGGAATGAGGATAGTAATATTATGGGGTTGATGTCATGATTAAGTGTACTACATTTAATACATTAATACATGGGAAGTGCTTAGCTCAGCATCTAGCATGTAATAAATGCTTCATATGGTAATTGCTGTTTTTATTAGATAGAGCCCTTCTGGTCTTAGGAAGACAAACTGGGCTTTAGTCTTGAGAGGATACCTTCAGTTCATACCATCCAAGGGAATAATTTTTTTCAATCTTAACCCTTAAAAAATCCTATGTTAGCCCACTAGGAAGGTCAGGAAAAGTTATCTTTGATAATTTCCATGGAATGTCTCTTTTTGCACCTTGTCTTACAAAGGAAAGCACAGTTCTGTGTCCTGCGCTTGCATTTTGTTGCTTTGCTGTTTCCACGCCTGCCTTCTAAGGCCTAGTCTACCCACCTGTTCTTGCTACATCATTATACCATGTGCTTTGCTGAGAAGGGAGCCTGCTGTGGTTCATCAAAGTCTATATCTCTCTCTAGACTGGGTGTTCTCAGCATATAGAGAAGGAAAACTATGGCTGCTTAATCCTTAGGCTGAATTATGGGCTGATATCACTGGTATCATTAAGGAACTGAGACTGAGAGGAGTTCACTCACTTGCCCGATTTATCTAACAAGTCAGTGAGTAAGGTGGGAACACATCTAGCCTCTAGTCTCCCTCTTCCATGCTTCTGCATTTCTCCTAGGGTAATGTTGGTGAATTATGCCTACATTTCGGGTCTTCAGTGTGTCATGCAATTATTTACTGTTTTTTGCAGTGGGAGGCTTACTCTGAACCTAAGTTGGTTCATAATTTTGATTCAGGCCTGCTGGGCATTTCTAAACTGGTAGGGTAGCTCTGCTAGAAGATTCTACCAGAAGAGAGAGAGCCTATTCTGAAGGAAAGAAGAATCTTGAAAAGTGTGACCTGGTAATGAAATTTCAGGATTATGGGGATAAGGAGCAGTCCCGAGAACAGAGTGGTGTCTGTCACTTTGTGTCCTTGAAGATGAATCTTCTCTAAGATCTAATTAGTTTAAATGGGAGTCCTGTGGTAAGTAAGGAAGCAGTGAGGAAAATTTAAAGATTTGTTTTAGGAAAAATTTAAAAAATTTTATGCCCAAGGAGCATAGCTATGCATCTACTTAACAGAATGTGAAATGAAACAGAACACTGAATGGTTTGGCATGTAGAGGTTTCTGGTGCCTCAGCTGAGGGGAAACATCTGTTCTGGGAGATTATGGCGGAGTGCCATTAGATGCCTGGGGAAAGATGGTGGAGAAGTAGGAATGTCTGCTAGAGTGGACATGAGACCTTTACGGCAGACTCCCTAGATATTCCTAATATTTCTGCAGGCAAGAGCCTATGAATTCTGATTTATAATGTAAGTCTATTGGTATGGTAGGCCTGAGGAAATGCATGGTTTTTGAAATTTCACTAAGATTTTGGTACCTCAAAATGCTAACAAATACGGTGGTTTGTTACATTTTTATTTCAAGCCTTCAAATTGGCATTTTCCCCTGGCATGCATTGTAGATTATTACTTTCAAAAGCCTGTAACACATTGCTAGAAATAATATGCTTATAGAACAGCCTGAACCCTAGGAGATGATCGTATCCTGTCATTTATGAATTACCTCAGTATCAGATGAGGCATTCACAGCAATCATAACACATTAATTTTAAACAATGTTCTATGTTTTAGACAGCAACTATATCCATATTGAGATAGTTTAAGTATAAATGACACCCACAGAAGTGTCAGGCAGAATACAACTGCCAAAATTATAAGACCATTGGCAAATGATGGCCTTAAAACGTTGAAAAGGAGCTTATCGAAAGTATAAGCAAAGATACATTTTGGAGTTCCATCTACACTTGGAATTCATTTATTCAGTATGTGGACTGCTTATGTCTACCTGGCATAGACTAGGTAATAGATGATGGGAGTGTTGTGAAACTGCCTGGAGGAGATTGCTAAAGAGATCAGTTATTTTCTACTGCTTAGCAAAACCATATCCAAATGTAGGAACTTAAAACAATAATTTCATTATCTATTATAATTCTGTGAGTTGACTGGGCTCAGCTGGGCAGTTCTCTCGGTGTCTGTCATGTGGTGAGAGAAGGTGGCTTGGACTGGATCATCCATTCACCACAGACATTTGCAAAGTTGGCTGGAAGGCTGAGACCTCTTTCTATGTCCATGTTCATCTCACTGTGCTGCTAGCTTGGGCTTCTTTAAATGGTCTTCTGATACCTGAATTTTAAGAGATCAAAAGCAAAAGCTGCTAGGTCTCTTGAAGTCTTAGGCCTAGCTGGCACAGGGTTAACTGTTATCATATTCTGTTGTTTAAAACAAGTCACAGGGTCAGCACAGATTTAAAGGACTTCACACTGCTGTGAGTACTGGGAGGTGTGGTAAAGTGAACTCTGTGCTTAGACAAAAACAGACAATAACTTAAGATACAGAAGCCAGAGGAGAGGGAGACATTTTAAAGTAAAGAAAAACTTGAAGGAGAGGCTGTGGAATTTGTACCGAATGCTCTTCATTTTCTTGGGGTAGTTAGAAGAATGATTATTTACTTAGGGTTGAGAAGGGCAGAGTTAAGTTTGGCATGTGCTGTGGAAAATGGGAACTGTTTCCAAATAAAGGGATTTGGTATCCTGAGAAGCATTGGGCCCAGCTGATACTGGACTTAAAAGCATGTAGCAAGGCCCGTTGGCAGAGGTATGTGGTTTTCTTTTATAGCACATTTGCAATCTGGGACAGAGACAATTCTGTAGTTCGGTCTTCATAAAGAAATAGGTTGTGAGTTTTTGGAGGTATGTACCTCTTTCCTTTCTTCAGGAAACACTATGTGGAGACAGCTTGAGAATCTTGCAGGCATTACTTTCTTGGACCCTCCATGCATCTGCTGTCTCCAAGGGGAGTTTTCTTGCCTAGCACAGCTTCCTCCCCACAGGTGACTTTTTCCCAATGAACTCTGCATGGAAAACAAGGCTTATAGGACTCATTCTAGTTGAATTCAAGATGGAAAAGATACTTTAGAAGAAAATTTATTTCTGTAGTATTTCCATATCAATAATTACAATTTTTTTCTTTAGAAAGAGAAAACAAGTGCAAGTAGGTGAGATGGGCTGAGGGAGGGAGGAAGGGAGGAAAGGAAAGACAGAGAGAAGAGGGATGGAGGGAGGGGGGAGAGAGAGAAAGAGAGAGAGAGAGAAAGAGAGAGAGAGAGAATGAATCCCAAGAAAGCTCCACACTGAGCATGAAATCTGATGTGGATCCCACGACTCTGGGATCATGACCTGAGCTGAAATCAAGAGTCAGATGCTCAACCAGGTGCCCCTCAATATTTACAAAATTTTAAAAAAAGTGTTTTTCTTATATAAGTAATGCATGTTCATTGAGCAAAAAGAAGAAAACGAAAAATTACTTTAATCTCAGAAATAATTGTGACAGTAATCTGATAGATTTCTTTTTTTCCTCTTCTGTATAAAAAAAATGTAACAATAAACCGTGGGGCAGTGATTACACTTAGCACTAGCTACATGATTTTACACTTGGGCCAAGTGTAAAATTAAAATGTGGGGCTCCTCATTCTAATATTAAGAATTTCAAGATGCTTACAAAAGAACTTTCAACCAGTTTTGGGGCCCTTCTAAGTTTGGGACCTTGTGAATGATACAGGTTGCACACTCATGAAGTCAGCCCTACTTACCCCTAATCTCAAACATAAAGTTTACCAGCTGCAGGACTTTCTCCTTCCTTTCCTTCTGCTGGCCTTGAGGGCAGCTCTGGGGCTGCCAGAGTATTTGTAGCTGTAGGTGTAGCTGAAATCAGACCAAGGGACCCTCCTCAGGTTTCATCCTCAGCAACATGTAAAAATTAATAGTTTTCAGATATTTTCCATTTTCTCCTTTCAGTACATGCTACCCTCCCTTAGGCCTCATTTCCAAGGAAGCCTGGCCCTTGAAACCTGTTGAAATTTTCCCTGCTGGCTTTCGGGCTTATATGGAAACTGTGATTCCTTTCTCTTAATTTTTATCATTTGTAATGGGAATGCCTATAGTGTCCCACCATTGTAATTTGGAAGCAGGAAGCAGATAACTTATTTTCTAAGTTTCACAGGTCCACAGAGGGAGAGTAATATGGCTCCAATATGGACTGTGCCCAGTCTCACCCCTATCTGATTGAGTTGATTTAGGAGATGAGATTGGGACGTTTTGAATAGATTACATTTAGATGGGATTTTAGACTTAGAGTGGATGCTAGAATAGGTTAAGATTTTTAGATTTGGGGAGTAAATGTATTTTGCTCATGGGACAGATGTGAGTTTTAAGGAGGCTAAGTTGAATTATGTCTCCCTGAAAGATTTTCTCCATTCTTAGCCCCTGGTGCCTGTGAATGTGACCTTATTTGGCAATATGATCTTTATAGATGTAATCAAGTTAAGATGAGGTCATACTGACTTAATATGGGCCTTAATTTAATGACTGATGCTCTAATAGAGGGGATATTGGACACAGAGACACACAGGGAGGAATCTATGAGATGATGGAGTGAGGCAGAGATTGGAGTAATGCACTCCAAACTAAGGAGCACCAAGGACTGCTGTTATCCTTGAGAAGCTAGGAGAGAGATGTGAAATAGAGTTTCCAGAAGGGAGCAACCTTATCAACACTTTGATTTCAGAATTGTAGCCTTCAGAACAGTGAGAAAATAAGTCTAGAAGATTTTAAGAAGATGAGGACATGGTTTGGAAATTATCACTATAGCTAAGCATGGAAAATGGCTTTTAGGGGGTCAAGAGTGTCAGAAGAGACAGGTCACTACCTTTTGACTTCTTCACTGGTCCAGATAAGAGATATTGTTGACTCAGAAGGTGGTAGTGACAGAAATGGTGACAGGTAGTTTGGCCCATAAACATTTTGAAGAAAGAGCTGACAGGACTTGCTAGTGGTTTGGAATGGCAGTAAAGGAAAGAGAGGAACCAAGAATGACTCCAAGGATCATGATGGAGCCCTAGGTCAGCGTGTGGGTTATTGAGTGAGGAGACTTGAGGAAGAACAGTTTGGGGGTTCTGAGGTTTCCAGGATTGAGCTCCTTACCAGAGCTCATGTGGAAATGTCAAGTAGTAAAGTCCTTTCCTCAGCTAGCCCAGAGGACAGCTGGGTGTCCAGAAACCTCAACAGCCTCCCAATGGGAGTTACCATGGGAGAGAGTCTGCCTGAAAATGGAGTCTAAAAAAAAGAGAACAATCTGATGACATTCTTTGAAATCCTGGATTTACCCATGCTTAACATCTATGCTATCTCTTTAAGTTTTCATTACCCAAGTCAACAACTTCTCCCTTTTTTATTGCTTAAATTTATTAAATGAAGTTCCTGTCATTTGTCTCCAAAGAGACCTGTGTACAATAAGAAATAAAACTCAGTAAATAGTATAACAGAACAGATGACATAGCAAGGTGCTTTATAAATTGATAGACTTTCTTAAAACAAAGCCTAGAGTCTAGTTTCACCTGTTTCAGGGTGGGAGAGACACTTTGAAGTTGTATTAAGACAGAATTATGATATTAAAATATTATTAAGCAAAATTTTAAAAAACTCAATTCTTTCGTAAAAACAAGACTGAGGTAAGTTGTTCCTCTATTCTGCCTTGTTCCCCAAACTCTCTCCCATAACACTGCAGAGCTCTCTCCCCTCCCATGGTCCCAGGGAAGCAGTCGATGTCCCAGGGTAACTACCTCTCTTTAAAGCGACTGTCTCTTCAGTTGCAGGTCTCTGAGCCTTTAGAGTTGGGTCTCATCTGTCCAAAGCTGGCTCATGCTTTTTCCCCAGATTCTGTAAGCTGCATCCTTGAAGCTTACAGACCTTCCCGACATGCACGGGAAGAACAGTGTGCCTCTCATTTCTGAGGCACTGCTGAAAAGGAGAGCAGGGCCAGGTTGGAAGTATTGTTAGCTTTGCTTTATTAATAAAATAAGGTTAATGATTTATTCATAGCTGAGACAATGCCGCTCTACTCTGGAGGACAGCACAGAACTGTTACATTCTAGACAAACAGACAAGCAGCTGTTGTGGAAGAAATGGGAGCCATCTGAGAAACAGTCTTGGGCTGTTTCTGTGGGGCTGTGAGCAGATTTATCTGACCATATCAGAGCTCAGAGGCAATTATTTGTATACTGTGGGTGTTGTAGGATAAATGCTGGCAATGGAGGTCCCTGGAAAGATGTGCCCTTGCTTTTCCATTTCTCATCTAATGAGTGTTTGTTCACCTTCTTGCTTTATCCTTTTTTCCTCAGTACCCAGAAGATGGTTGAGTTTGTAATTCGAAATGTGTTATCTGGGGAATATCAGTATAATACACATCTGAACGTGATCACTATCAAAGGGAGCTCATCCCAAGAAGCAGAAGAGAGAAATGGTATTTAGGGCTTTTCTGGTGCTACCCTGAGCATATACTGTTTTTAAAGATGAAATCATTTAAAATTATATCTCTTCTTTCCCAAATCGACTGCAGAATTATTTTTATAAATAATGAAAAGAGGTTTAATACACTGCAGAATCCTGATAAATAACTGGGAGATACAGATATCGATATCTGTCTATCCAGATTTTTGTTTGCTTAATGCCAATTACCATCATTGATTCTTTGGTTAAGGACAGGGTAGATTACTATTAGTTCAAGTGTGTGTTGGGTGATTCTTTGGTTGATCTGGTTCAGAGAGCAAGGTAAGGCAGGATTTGACAATTTACAGAAAAACAAAAGCAATGGCACTCACTTCCCAGCAAACCAAACCAGGGTTGACCAGCATGGACAAAAGTCAGATATTTTTGCTGCCATGTTGCTGTTTTTGCTCTGTTGCCCCCTCTTTGAGCCTCCATGGCTTCTCCTGAGACTTCAGATTTACATCAAATGTCAGAGAGGAGAGCTGGAATTTTTTCCTGACTTAGAGGGGAGAAACAAAGCCATAGGAGGTATTGAAGAAAATCTCCTTGTTGGTGTATATGCTTCCACACAGTAAGGCTTCCTGAGGGATTCCCCACCCCTCTGCTCAGCTTCCTTGAGAAGAGATCAAATGTTTCAAAGCATTTCCACCTTTACTAAATTTTAATGCCTCTACTAGAATGAGACTTGCCCATTGGAAAAACAAAATCTATGTTTCTGGATACCACCAAAAATAAAAGTAATCCTCTAACAGTAGCACATTTAACTTCTCCACAACTACCAGCAGGAGCCAAAGAGTATAGTTTTTGCCCAATATATTAAGCCTTAGAAATGTCATAGAGTAATGATCACATTGGAAATCAGAATATGTTTACATATAATTCACAAAAGTCAGAGAGCCCCTCTCAGAAGAATCAAAGAGGCTATCACCCAGATCCTTTGCTGTAATTTTTCCAGCTCCTGACCCCACCCTGCCCATTCCTTTCCTTCGCTCTTTTGCTGTTTCACCCTAAAAACCACCCACGAGGGTCCATGTGGGAGCCAGGAATGTAACCCTAGGATTTAGTTTCCCAGGCCATCAGGAGATAACACTGCCTATCAGCCAAAAAATAAAGCTTCCTGACTGCAGTTGCAGAAATTACAGCTAATTATATGCTCCATGCTTCCTGCAAAAGATATATATTTTAAGCTGCTGGGCTGACTTTCTCCCTTGGCTGTATTTAAAGGTTAGTTTCTGACCTGCTTCCTGGTTTAATGGAATAGTTTAAATATTACAAATCATTACTTGATTCTAATGACTTCTATCTCCCCTGGCACCTCACAAAATCCTTATCATGCCAGAGGAAATAGTTGGAAGGAATAGGGCAGTCTCCATGATAATAAACAGAATAACATGCCATAGGGTTGTAGACTTCAGGATCCCCGGCTTCTTGGGTGGTTGAAAGCATCTGGCCCTTGGCCTCACACTCCCGGCACCTGAGGCATGTGGCTAAGCAGCATGAACACCCTCTCCCCTGCCTCGCATGATTGTTCACTCTGCTTAATTGTCAGCTCCTGCTAAGAATATGTACCATCTCATTTTCCCAGAGATTCTGGAAGTGTTGAGCTTTGCTTGTGGCCAAGTGGGATAGCTGAATGTGCAGCATTTCCTTCTCTGATAGGCAAATGCTAGGGATGGTCTGAACCTACCTGTGCAGATAGAGGCCTTTAATTGAATTGCAGTTTCCAATTCTAGTGCAGATTTGAATCAGAACAGTTTCACTTTGTGAGCAATTTTGTAGGCAAATAGTCTTACCCAACTTGGTGTGTGTACATGGATTGCCATTCTATATATATTCTATATAAAGTAACCAAAACACAGGTATGCAACAACAAAAGTGATTTTCTAGGCTTGAAATAAGAGATCACATGAAAAGTCCTTCTCCCTCCCTAGGAGCAAGAGGGAAGAGATTCAAGTCTCTTGATTCCAGTGAAGCAAAGACTAGCAAGGTAAGACCATAGAGACATCTCTCAACATTGACAATTAAATTGCAGATTTCCATGTCTGTTTAGCTGTTCGACAAAAATACCCATGAGGAAAATGAAAAATCCAACCACATGTACAGTTGATTTGTTTGTGTGGTTCCACGTGTTCTGATTTCACCTTCAGTGACTAGAAGATTAAAAGCAAAGTGAGTAACCATTGAAGTATCAACCATGCATCAGAAATCTTGTTATGTGGAATTCTCTCACAGCATATTGAACTGCGAATAATGGAACTTCTGAAAACAGTTGATAATCCATAATTATTTTTATAAAGGATAAACCCTGTGAATATATGAGTTTAACCTGCTGAGTTGATGCGACTCAAGGGCCTAACTTATTCCATGACCTATTAAAATATCTCTTATACTGCCCTATGCAGCTAATTCTGCCTTAGAAACGAATTTTTTCCCCCCTCAGGAGGTTCCCCATTAAAATTCAAAAGTCCCTGAGAGAGGTAAGTCACCTTAGGAAGGGCCAATTTATCAGATTGTTTTTGAAGATGATGGGTAAGGCCAGGGTCTTAGTAAAACGAACTCAGTATCCATGACTTGAGAGAGGAGATGGTAGGTTGGAAATGGCCAACAGTGGTTGAAAGAGCTCCAAAGCAAGGCTGACTGTCTTTGCAGGATGCACAGTGTCAGGAGCTGTTTTCTTACAGGTCGTTAGCAAAAAAGGAGAAATGACCTTCCCCTGGCAGATGGAAGAGAGTAATTATTCCCAAATAGAAAGATATACCCACATGGAAAATTAAAAGTTATTTTGTGTGTGTGTATATATGTATATGATACTATACTAGTAGATTTAATATTTGGAGACTTTTATTTTTAAGGTTTTAAGATTTCTATTTGAGAGAGAGAGAGAGAGAACACCAAAATGGAAAAATAGGGCCTTTAGAGTCATTTTCTTTGAGGAAAGTTAAGTGAAACCAAAACTCTATTAGGAATAGATTTGAGGGTAGGTGAAAAAAAAAAGACAATTTTCAAGGAATACCACATTTAAAAAGATGACTGTCATGAAACTTGGTGT
Source organism: Hyaena hyaena (assembly GCF_003009895.1). NCBI lineage: Eukaryota > Metazoa > Chordata > Mammalia > Carnivora > Hyaenidae > Hyaena > Hyaena hyaena. Next base: position 261,390 of record NW_024080990.1, on the reverse strand, counting down.
TTTGTTTTGTCCAAAGCAGAAGAAAGCACAGGGAACTGTGGAAATGTCAGCTGATTTTTCAGTGGGGAAAAACAAAATGTCTCACAAATTCTAGTTTGCTGTAAAAGGAGACACATCTGGTGGTACAGATATACAATGGAATACTACTTGACAATGAAAAAAAATGAAATCTTGCCATTTACAACAACGTGGATGGAACTGGAGGGCATTATGCTAAGTGAAATAGATCAAAGACAGATATCATATGTTTTCACTCATATGTGGAATTTGAGAAACATAACAGAAGATCATAGGTGAAGGTAAGGAAAGATAAGTTATAAATACAGAGATAAGCAAACCATAAGAAACTCTTAAATACAGAGAACAAACAGAGTTGATGGGAATGGGGGTGTGGGGGAGGTGGATGATGGGCACTGAGAGCACTTGTTGGGGTGAGCACTGGGTGTTGTAATAAGTGATGAATCATGGGAATCTATTCCTGAAGCCAAGACTGCATGTTAGCTAACTTGACAATAAATTTAAAAAAAGAGACGCATCTGATGAGTGTTTCACAGATACTGCAGAAGGAAGATCTTAACATAATATCTCTTTCAGTAAGATAGTTTATCACACTCAACAGAAATGACAGCAAAAGGGAAAAAAGGATGGGAAACCATTCTGGGGTGAGCAAAGGGTGACCAAGGATGGGAAAATCCAGTTTCACCAAATATTTATTCATCCTTATATAAACCTCAATTAGCTATCTTCAAATGCTAAATCTCTGCTGAAGAAAAGAAGCATTTGGAAATGTGACTTGGAAGCTGGTTGGTGTCAGTTATTTTGCTGCATTGTTGATTAATGTAATTGAAGTATATATTACAGAAACAGAAAAGGAAATGTGACTTCTTCAGGGACCCATTAATTTCTTAAGGATAAAATGTTTGAAGGTTCAAAGGCTTTGTTGAAGCTTATTTTAAATTTAAAATTTCCATTGCCAAGGGATTGATTACCATTCTTATGTTAGCTTTGTCAAACACCAAGTTGATCTCAATTCTTTCAAAGTTTTGTGGCACTTAACTGTTTTCAGAGCATTCTTTTAAAGAGAAGACTGTCTTATAAGTTCTCTCAAGGACAGACTTGCTTTCCCTTTATAAGAACAGCAAGATGAAAATTTCTAAAACCTTAAAAAGAGCAATTCCCACTCTCCCTATCTTTGGGACCTTGAAAGTCATTCCTGCAAGTCAGGTACAGCACCTCTTCATTCAAACACTTTCTCATATTAGTGTCTGTTTGGTTTTCCTTTGACTTTAAAACATCAACTTATTTGAGTATGTCTTTGCACTTTTGAAGCTTAGTAATGTTGTTTAGGGACTCCTCAGTAAGATTAAAGTTTTCTCCATCCCTCCACCCCAATGACTATATGTAGTTCTTTTTATAACTCTCTGCTGTCTTCCTCTGATCACTGTTTAAGGCAGTCTCATAAACAACAGCCTTCCAAAGTGAGCCAAGATATCCCAAGCACCAGTTTTTAGTTATGCTGTCCCAATAGTGAACTCTTTAGTTCAAGAAGTCAGACAGCAGCATTTCCGGCTCCTTGGAAACCCAGCCAAAAAGAAAACTATTATTTCACACAAGAACAAGGACAGGAAATATTCCATCAGGAAATCAGGGTTAAGATGGCACTGCCATCCATCCAGATGAATGTAGTCTGAGAGGACCGTGAGGCTATATTAGAAGCAATAGCAGTGTGACCTAAGGCTTTGTCACGGGAAATCAATAATGAGATTGCTGGCACCCTAAGAGCAGTTCAACAGAAAATCTTTTTTCTTACAAGAATAAGGATATTTCCTCCTCAACAATTTTACTTTTCCCTACCTTTCTGATCCTGGTGCTACTGCAAGGTGTTGGGAGTATGGAGTTTAGCCAGCAGGGGGCGCCCTTTTGGACTGCCCCTCCTTTGGAGCTGTCTCTGAGGACACTGGGAAGTGTGGACAGACCTATAAGTTCAGACCTTGAGAACTGTCCTTCCTTAGCCTTACCCCAGCATTGATTCTATGTAGCTCTGAGAAAGTTTGGCTTCTCTTGATGAGAATGTACATTCTCCCATCTGGTGTGGGAGATTTTGCCTGAACAAACTTCCACTCAGACTTTATTTTCAGTGTCTTTTCTGTTTGAGCCCAATTTTGGAGATGACTATCTAGATCCTATTCCAAATATCTTGAAGGCAGCAGCAGGCTGGGTCTGGGTAAAGAAGTGTGACTTTGAAGACACTGCCACCCCCCCCCCCCAAGTTCTCCCACATTGGTGTATTCTAGGCCTGCTCCTTGTTCCAGATGTTTATCTTAGCCTTCCCCCTTCCAATCTAACATATTCCAAGTGTGCTTCTGAATCCCGCAACCCCAAAGAATTGGCAGGAGAATCTGGGCTGAAATGTCTTCAATGGGCTCACAAACTCTGGTGATATTTGTATATTAACTAGCTGTCTACTCCTTGGTTAAAAATAGTGAGTTGTGAGTGAGTGGTGTGTGTGTGTGTGTGTGTGTGTGTAACCAGGTAAAACAGGTGGTGAAGACACCTGGAGACTGGGATGTGTGAGGAGCATTTTCCTATCGTGTTAGAGTAGGAGTGGGGCTAATCCACTGCATGGACATCCAAATGCCCAAAGATGGGTCCTTAATAAAGGCAATGGATATTGATGATGATGATGATGATGATATGGATTGAGGAGGAAGGGACGGAACTACCATGGGAACATTGATGCTAGAAGATATCCCCAGTGTTTGTCTGGTGGGCAGCATGGAGAAACATTTAAGGGGGCTAGGCTTTACCAACATGGTCAAGCTAAACACCCTCTTCCAGTACTGTGAGCATAGTAGGGAGGCTGAGCTGGCTTTCCCATAGGGAGTTCAGATGTTCTACGCTTTGCATCATTTTCAAATTTATAGGTGAGTTCCTCTATACCTAATGATGTAGAGACAACCTTGGCATTCTCTACTCTGTGAGGAGCTACAAGCAGAGGTGAGCGACCTCTGCTCAGTGTTTTTGATTAATAGTAAGAGGGTAGATGCATTGATGGGGACCTATTTTCCTCTCCCTGCTTCTTCAGTACTCAGCAAGCACAGACAAACATCTTCATTCTAGGGTCAATCACTGTCCTAGGTATTCAGGGGAAGTGGTCCCTGCCAGGAGTTGGGGATATAGGTTGTATTATCACCAGGCAGATGGGAAAACAGGGTCAGAGGAGTTAAGTGACTCAGAACCAGGGTATGCTAAAGGATTTCATTAGATACTCAATTTGAGAATTTGAAAGCTAGATTTCAAATGGTTTTCAGTCATTTCTCCTTCGGGGGTGGCTACACAGAAACAACCCTGTGATTCTCCTCTACCCCACTCTATTCTCCAGTAAATGGGTGGAGAATCGGAGCTGGAGTGGTTGTGACCATCTGGATCCTGTCAGTTTATTCAACCTTAATCACTCATTTCTCACTACCGTCCTGTACCACTGACCGATGGTAGTGGTGAATAAGATTGTGACTACAGCAGTCACAGCTACTACTTCTATCAGTATCACGTCTACTGATACTGAATTCGTCTAGGTGTCACTTTCTCCATGGAGTGCTACACAAACATCAACCCTGCAGGAGTCATTTTTACCACTGTAGTGTAGTATCGAGTATGAGCTTGTGAGTCAAACTGACCTGGATTTGAGTCACTATTATCATTATTTTACACATGAGGAAACTGAAGCACATAAAGTCTGTTATTTGACTGAGATCACATAGCTTGTAAGTAGGAAAACCATGCCAGAATTTGACCTGTTGCTATCTTACTCCAGAAATGACACTTATGTCACTTTGGGATGCTATCTTCTCAAATTAATCCCAGCATTTACTGATAATAGGAACTATTTGTTAGGTACTTCCTGTGTGTCAGGAACTATATACCAAGCCTTATATGTACATTGTTTCATTGAATTATCTTCAATTATTCTTTATAATTACCTCCCTCTTATGGAAGAGAGAAGGAGACCTGGAGAGATTTAATAACTTGCTCAGCATTTTACATCTACAAAGTAGTAGAACTCAAACTGGATTGCAGGAATGTCTGACTCTGAAACCCATTTTCTTAACCACTACGTATGCTGTCAGACAAGAGATTTAGAAAGGACTGATGGATTGGTGTCATATTCAAAATTTCCTTTCATCATCGGGTAGGAGTTTCCAATTAGAAAGCCGGGTTAACAGCACAGGTGAAACATATATACACAAACACAGCCCTTGTTAAGTCCCTTTTGAGGTAAAGGAGCTCTTTCAGATCATGTAGTCCAACTTCTTTGTTCAGAAAGTTGATGTTTTCATATCCCCGCCAAATGGAGATCTTATAACTAAAAAGGAAAGTTTCAGTCTACATTACTTAAAATGCATTTTTTTCCCCTGAAATTTGATTTACTTCAAAGAGCAAAGATACCTAGTATCAGACTTGGATTGTTGATACAAATTGTTGATAAATGTAATGCTATTTTTAATTAGCCTTGACTTCCAAACTGTGCAGATTAACTGTGAGTGATAAGATTAATAGTTTTTTGTTTTTTGTTTTTACTGTGGTTTTCTATGTTCTCTACATTTCCCATGATATTAGGATATGATTGCCTTACAATTAGAAAAAAAGTGCTATTTTTAAAGAGAAATGACCCAAGTCAGATTTCATTGGTATTAAACAGTGAAGGGAAAACAGCATACACCTCAGTTAAACAAACCTGGTTGTTGAATCCCTGCTCTATTCTTTATCATTTGTGGTGTTAGCCTCTTCTTACCCTCTCTTGAACCTCCATTTCCATCAGCTGATGAATGGTTTCACCTACCTTCCAAGACTGTGTGAGGCTTAAATGAGATACTGGTGTAAATCACTTGTTAAATCTCCTCCCTTCCTTTCCCCTTTATTCCTTTTACCAGTTAAAAATACAACTTGCAGGGGGCGAGGTCGGCTGGGTGGAAGGAAAATGTTACATTGACGTTCCTAAAAGCATTTGGCAAATGATGAATTACAAAGTCCTTAGGTTCTTTCTGCAGTGTCTTGGGGATAGCATTTAATGAACTCATAAACATAAAACAGACAAAAAGAAAATTGGACAAGAAGGAGGAGGAGGTAGCTGAGATACAGTAAGAAAACATTTCAAGAGTCTGTAGCTTTGTAATTTAAGTTCTCGTCTGCATCTCATTATCTTAATAATCCAAAACAACAACCTTTCGATGCCTCACACAGAGGGAGGATGGGAAATAATTTCCTTGGACAAGGTCCCTGGCCTCTCTATCACATTAGATATTATTTCCAAATGTTGAGTGTCAAGGGAGTTTTTCACCTTCTCCTAACCATTAAACCATTTGGCTCCCTTTGGGGGAAGGGATGAGTTTAGCAATCCACAGAGCAGCCTCCTGGGAATGACTTTTCTGGGCTCCCAGAGCTCCAACAGGAATACAGTGCAGCTTGTGGAGCCTCCATGAGAAGCGCTTTATCCAAATCTGCATCCTCCTTTTGGAGTCTACAAACAAAACTCAGTTCATGGGGCCATGTAGGATTTATTTCATTTTTTTCTCCTGGTAAATTCAATATATTTTAAAAACTGCTTATTTTGAAATATTTCAAACTCACAAGGGGTACAATGGTAGTACAAAGGATCTAAGGTACCTTTCACACAAATTCCTCAAATGTTAATATCTTCGTGCAGTTGTTTTATTACCTCTCTAATTATATGTGATTATTATCATTACTGTTATCCAAAATCATTTGAGAACAAATTGCAGATATGATGCCTCTCTGCCCCTACATACTTCAGTGTTCTTTCTTAAAAACAAGGGCACTGTCTTACATAAACACAATAAAATTATTATGATTATGAAGTTAACACTGTTACTACACAATTAGCTGATCTTTAGACCTTATTCAAAACCATCATTTGTCCTTTCTGACAAAAGGATTCAATCCAGAAGCAGGCATTGTTTTTGGTCTCTAGTTTTCTTTCATCTTGAACTCTTCCTCTTTCTTTCTTGGTCTGTTAAGACCTTGACATTTTTGAAGAGTTTATACAGCATTGATTTTGTAGAATGGCCCTTAATTTGGATTTGTCTAATGTTTCCTCATAACTATTTTCAGGTTGTGCGTAATTGGGAGGAATATTATAGAAGACACGTTCACTTTTTCTCAATGTATGATATGAGGAAGCATCTGATGTAGACTTGTTCTATTCCATCATCCTAACTTTGATGCTACTGTTATCTTTGTAATAATACAAATCTTTTGAGGAGATACTTTGAGACTATTTAAATATTGTGTTTCTCCTCTAACTTCTACCCACTAGTTTCATCTTTAAAAATAGTTTGGAACCTGCTCCTCTTTGTAACTTTTGGCTAAAAATAACAAAAGCATACTATTAAAGTTCTTCTCCCCACAAAGCCACAAGTAAGAAGCGTGCACTTCAAGGCAATGAGGCAGCCCCATGACAGGTCCTGGATTCCTGAAGATCGGACTTGTTCTCTCTGGGTGTCTCTGAAGCTCACTTCATCTTTAACAATTCCTTCCACTTTCCTGAGGAGATAACTCTTTCAGACAGTCCTCCAAGCTGGCGTTAGGACAAACTGGCCCCCTCCCCTGTCAGTCTCCAGAGAACCTCTTGTACCATCTTCTTCCCATTCTTGAGACTGCAGTCTGGTGTTTTGTTCTGGGAGCTTTTTGCAGAGCTTTTGTTTTCCCATATCTGTGGATCTCTTTATGATGGCTTCTTACTGCTTACTTTAGAAATTGTTAATTTTTGCCTCTGACAGGGCCCTAAGCTTTGAGCTTCAGTTCTGAACTGGGAGACTGAAGTGGTGACCAGTTAGGAGGCTGTCAGACGGGCAAGAAACCACCCTGTGAGAGCTTAGTCTCTCTATTCCTTTGAAGACCCTGTGAAAATGCAAACAGCTTGAGAGTTGTCCCTTACTCTCTGCAGATACCTGTGCAAGAGGAGTCCCCACCCTGATTGCACGTCTTCTCACTACTGTGCCAAGAGGGGCTCACCCTTCTCCTTCTCCCTCTGGTTCACCCCCTAGGAGAGCCCACCATTCTGTCTGACAGAACACACCTGTGGGGTAGCCTTTTCCTTTCAAATCTTGCCTTATTATTTAGAAACAAATGGGGGAAATCTTTTTAAAGAAAGAAATTGACATTCTTTTCTGTCTTCCCAGGATCCACTGGGAAGATTTTAGGCTGCCATGGTCTATGGTACCTGCCATGGTCATTTAGATGGCCCAGACTGGAACTGCTGAGCTCAGCCGTGGCATTGGCAGCCACACTCCATTCCCGGGGAAACTAAATGCATTCATTCTCTGTCTCTGTCTCTGTCTCTGTCTTTGTCTCTCTGTAACAAATCCGTGAAATACAAGGAGGAGTTGGGTTTTCCCCCTATAAAATAGATTTATTGAGATATAGTCTACATGCCATACGATTTGCCCAATTAAAGTGTACAGTTTAGTATTAGTATATTCAGAGTTGTGCAGCCATCGTTACACTCAATTTTAGAATATTTATATTACTCCAAAAAAGAAACTCCATACCCATTAACAATAACTCTCAAGGGGTAGTTTTAAAAAACGCCAGACTCTGTCTCTTGAGCAATACTTGCCCATCATTTATTCTTTTCCTGGGCTTAACTGTTCAGTCACTGTCTTCCAGATGAGCTATGCTTGTGGTGGGTTCTCTGAGAAGACTTAATTAATTGATGGCAGCCATGCAGTTGGGTTTCCTTCCCTAGGGAGTACTACTCTGGACTTATGCTAGGTAAATTTTAATTTTGAATTTCTTCTTTTTTCCCTGGAGAATACCGAGTGGGTTATTCTTAGGAAATGACATGATTGTGGGAGTCATTTTTTTCCCTAGGATTCATGGTTTTAGTAGCACTTTTCATATATACAATATTATTTCTTTCTCCCAAACAACAATTCAAAGTAAAAATAACAATCAAATTCACTTATAAAGTGCTTTTTTTGTATCTGGCAATTCTAAGTGGTTCACATACATGCAGTAACTCATCTAATCCTTAGCCACCATATGAGAGAGGGCTCTGTTAAAATTAGCCAGAACTGTAGAGACTTTAAATGATGACAAGCTCAAGTTTGTAGAGCTAGTAAGGGCAGGGCTGAGATGTGAACATATGCCATTTGATTCCAATTTGAACAATAAGCACGACTTTAATTGCCTACAGTATTCCCATTTCAGAAGCAAGGACTGAGGCTTTGAGAAGTTACATATTATGAGAGGAACTAGTTAGAACTTGCATACAAGTATTTGGACCCCAAGCCCAATGCTGTAATAAGGCAGCATGTCTCCATCAATGACTCAGTTTAATATCTTGCCAGGTACACAGAAGCAAGTTATTCAGGTAAACTCACCCACCCACCTTGACCAAAAACATGGGGTAGGGGAAGGAGGAGAGAAAATATTCCCTGTTGAAGCCTTATATCATTGAAGCTTCATATCATCGAACTAACCTCTTAGTTCCTGTGAGATTAATAGTGTGCAGAACCGTTACCAACATGTTACAAGGTTGGCTACACTTTTAGTGGACCAGAAGTATTTTTTTTAGAGACAGAGAGCATGAGTGGGGGCAGGGCAGATGGAGAGAGGGTGAGGGGAGGGAGAAAGGAGGAGAGAATCTTAGGCAGGCTCCATGCTGATGTGGGGCTCAATTCTATGACCCTGGGATCATGACCTGAGCCCATATCGAGTCAGATGCTCAACTGACTGAGCTACCCATGTGCCCCGAGGAGTATTTTTAAAACCTATCTCCACAGACAGTTTTCCCTTCTCTCCTTTTGCCTCCCTTTGCAACCTCTCTTGATTTCTCTTTTTCATTGTTTTTTATTCACAAATAGGGAATGAAGCACATGGATTCAATAACCAAGGCAGTGATTCATGAACACTTTCATCTAATCAGTAAGAGTAGTGGCAGGCCCAACAACTCATTTTGGTTGTATATCATTTTAAGAGTTGAAACATGTGTCCTTTAGAAAGAAAATAATAAAATTTAAAAAGCAAAAGCCATCTTGGACTGGCCAACTGCAATGATTGGTTACACAGAAGAGATCCATGGAATTCTGAAGCCATTTGGGTTTTGTTATATGTGCTGAAATAGCACCAACTGTTATCTCTACCGCTTTAAATGGCTTAATGACTTCTGGATAAGTCTTCAGAGTTAAATGGTTAAGTCACCAAACGCTCCATAAAATAATTATGCAGACAATTTTCTGGCTAATTATCTAACATGAACAGAAGTACACAGCTGCTAAGATATATAATTGCTGTTTCATCAGGGCTGGCTATTGTATTTACATAATTCCTTTACTGATCTTGGTGTGGTTTGGTAGGAGGCCACTAATATAATATGTCACAAAATGAACAAGTTAAAGTCACAGTTCTAGGGGCGCCTGGGTGGCTTAGTCGGTTAAGCGTCCGACTTTCGCTTAGGTCATGATCTCGCGGTTCGTGGGTTCGAGCCCCGCGTCGGGCTCTGTGCTGACTGCCAGCTCAGAGCCTGGAGCCTATTTCAGAGTCTGTATCTCCCTCTCTCTCTGACCCTCCCCTGCTCGCGCTGTCTCTCTCTCTCCTAGAAATAAATAAAAATATTAAAAAAAAAAAAAATAAAGTCACAGTTCTAGTTTCAGCTAGTGACTTACTTTGATTTTTTTTTTTTTAAGGCAATGGATTAGGGCCTTGAAATCCATTAATAATGGACAAGCATATAACTAGTATGTACATATGTACAGCGTATCTAAGTCTTGGATGTGGGTATTTAAATTGTTTAGTATGGGTAAAGGTTAATATTTTAACTTACTGGGTATGTAATATACATATAAAAAAGTACACATATCATAATTATACAGCTTATAAGCGAACAATCTCATATAAGCAGCACTCAAAGCAAAATAAGATCGAATATCTCTGGGACCCCAGAAGCTTCATTTGTCTCCCTTCCAATTTCTCCCTCCAAGGGTAGCTACTATCCTGACTTTTATCAGCAGAGATGAATTGTACCTGTTATATACTAAATTTGAATGAAATCATACAGTGTGACATACACTTTTGTGCCGAGCTGCTTTCATGTTTGTAAAATTCATCTGTATTGTTGCAGTTTGTCCATTCTCATTATTGTACGGTATCCCATTGGGTGAATACACTACCGTCTGTTTATCATTCTACTGTTGATAGGTGTTTTAACAGTTTCTAGTTTGGGGATGTTATAAATAAAACTGATAGTAAACATTTTGCACATATCTTGGTAAATGCATTCACACATTTCACAAGTTTGCTTGTAAACTGTACAGTTTTGATACGTATGCTTTTCTATATGTATATTATATATCCAATAAATTAAAATATTAACCTTTACCCATACTACACAATTTAAATATACACGTCCAAGACTTAGGTACACTATACATATGTATGTACTAGTTACATGCTTGTCCATTATGGATGTATTTCAAGGCCCTAATCCATTTTTCACATTTCCACATTTCACTTAGGTCTATAGTATGTACACGGGAAGTTCTGGGTTGTAGAGTGTGTATACTGCCAAATAGTTTCCTTGAACAGCTATACCAGTTTGCACTCCTACGAGCACTAGAAGAAAACACTATGGATGAATGTAATGAAAAATTTTAACTGATGCCTGCTAAATTTCAAAGGGCCTTGCAGAGTAAGGAAAAGAGAACAATAGATCCAATGGAAAGGACCCCAGTAATACGGCCTCAGGAGGAAAGGTTAGGATTAGAGGAAGCAGTCATATTCAAGGTCATCTTGTAGGTAGGAAGAGGCTCTGTGGATGTTTATCATCCAGTGTTCTGTAGCACACAGCATGGTCCTAGACAGTCATCTCAGGCCTTTCTCCCTTTCCTCTTCAGTCGATGTAGCACATGCTCAAGGGCCTCTCAGTGTCTGAAGACCCACTGTGGAATCTTGGGGATGCCCTCCCTCTTAATATGTCTGCCCGTGCTAGGGTATACATATGCTTAACACTGGCTGGAGAATGAGGGATGAGAAGTAAAGAGCATGCAAAGAGAAATCAGAGAACAGAGTCAAAGTCTGAGTTCAATCCAGCTATCTGGTTGTGTAACTTAAGCAAGTGACTCAGATTATTTCCCAGCTTTGGTTGCCTCAGCTGCAAAAAATGAAGACAGCAATTCTTAATTCACTGGGTTTCTTTGACGATCAGATGAATTAAAACAATGTATATAGAAATGCTTTGGAAACTTTAAAAAGCAAACCTTGGCTATCTTTTTTATAGGGTATTATTATTAATAATCAGAGTGTCATTTTAAAGTAAAAATATCTCTAAGAGGTGATATCTGTTCCATTTTTCTATTCAAATGATAACATTCACATTAATGGGCAAAAAAAATCCTTCCCAGCAATGTTAACAGGAATAACTGACAAGAATGTTGGAAATAAGAGCATTTTCCAGGATTCCCCAGGATTCATTACTTCACTCATCCAGACTTGCATCCATTAATTAATTAGTTTAACATATATTTATTGAGGAGTCTCTTGTTTTAGGGCAGTTCTAGGCAGAGATTCATAATAGAATTCAAAGATAGGCTTTCAAGGGATCCCTGAGTCTCTTGATTTTGTATGGAAGGGAATGTAGGCATTGACTTCTGCTATCAGATTCTCATGGAACTCTGTAAACCTTCCCTCTTCCAAAAAAGGTGAAGGAGCACTGTTTTGGGGGATTTGTGGAATAAAAGAATACGAAACTTTGTAAAATAATGTGTGATTATACAAGAACTGCAAAATAAACTGACAGTAGACTTCTCATTAGGAATAATATCACAGAAAAACAGAATAAAATCTTCAAGATCCTGAGAGGAAATAAGTGTTAATTTAGAATAATATACCAAGCTTGGTTATTATTTGGTGTAGGGTGAAATAAAAACAAAAAACATTTTCAGAGAAACTGAGATTGGGAGAGTTTACCAACTTTAGACCCATGCCAAAACAACTATCAATGAATATCCTTCAAAAAAATAGGAATTTTGAGATCTAAGTAAAAAAAGGAACAAGGAATGATGAGCAAAGAAATTTGTAAACATGTTTGTAAATTTAAAGAAGCACTGTTTTTTTCTTTTTTAAAGGAAAGGTCAATTAGGGAGTTGTTCAATTAATAAACTAAAATGATAGATGACAACATGTGCAAAGAAAGTGGGAGAGACTGAAATTATAGACTTCATATTCATGATATTTTGGAGGAAGATAGAGATAGACTTATTCTAGACTTTGAGCAAATAAATTTAAGAGTAACACTCAAAGTGGGGCGCCTGGGTGGCTCAGTTGGTTGAGCATCCGACTTCAGCTCAGGTCATGATCTCACCGTAGGCGGGTTCGAGCCCCGCATCGGGCGCTGTGCTGAAAGCTCAGAGTATGGAGCCTGCTTCAGATTCTGTGTCTCCCTCTCTCACTGATCCTCCCCTGCTCACTCTCTGTCTCTCAAAATAAAGACAAAAATTTTTAACAAAGAGTAACACTCAAAGAATAGGAAAAAGAAAAGATGTATAATTTTAAAAAGTACATATAAAAGAAAGGATTAGAAAACACTAGAGTAATAAGCAAGGAGGAGAAAAAAGTAAGCAAAGACATAATAAAGAGAAAAATAGTGAAAAAGTCTTAGATGTATTAGTAAGCTCATTAAATGTAGACTAAGATTATTTTTAAGAAACACAATCCATGTATGTACTGTTTACAAGAGATCCACCTAAAACATGAGGATGCTTATAGATTGAAAGGGATGGGAAACGATAAAACAGATAAAGACTGATATTGCTTGAGAAGGAGTATTAAGGCAAAAAAGCATGCTTTGGAATAAAGAAGGTCGCAATTTAATGACTGAAGAGCAGTTCACAAGGAAACAATGGTAATGCTGAATGTGTGTTCCGAACAAGACAGCCTCCTGACTTAAAAATAAATTTGACAATTTTATCTTAAAGGGAAATACTTTGGCAAGGCTCTTTGATAAACTGATGAAAAAATAAAAATTTGGTAAGGATAGGGATATTTTAAACTACATAAGTAACAGGCCAGCTTAAAGGAGTCCTGTGTAGAAGCCTATATTCCTCAAATAAAGAATTCACCTTTTTTTTTTTTTTTAGTACACATTGAAAACATTGACCACAAGAGAAGCCCTAAGAGATACCAATAATACCAAACACATTCACTTTCTACAACACAATAATATTAGACATCAACAACAAAAAAGTGTCCCTTAAGCCCGTATATTTGGACATGAAAATAATCTTATAAATATTCATGTATCAGAGAAGAAATAATAATGGAACTTATGAAATATTTAGAACTGAATGACCACAAAACACTACCTAGAAAAACTTGTGGGTTGCCAGCATGGCCTTAAATTTGCATTTATTAAAACAGTATGGTAACTATGATGATAAAGCTAGACAAGGATGTTGTGGAGGAGAAGAAGATCAGAGGAAGTTTCTAAAGGAGTGATGTCTGATCTGAGACCTAAAAGATAGGAAATAAGAACTAGAGAACATTCTTGAAAAATACTCAGTGGCAAATTATATGAAGAAGGACCTATTTTGTGCTAAAGATAATTATACTGATTTGTTGGAGCTTTGCTTTAGACATACACTCTGAGTTTTGTTATATAATTCCTTTAAAAGAAAAACAGAAGATGATTGAAGTGATAAACCTTTAATTGGATTGGCTGTTTATAGCACAGGATAATCATTTGAGAGTTACAAAGAGTTTGGAGCAGTTTTGTACATCACTAGATGGTAATCCCTAAACCAGGGCTAGGAAAATGGTCCCTGAAAAAAGAGACTGTGAAGGAATTGAGATAAATGAAATCAAAATTATATATTGGGATCCCAATTCCTTCAGGGGAAGAATAGCTTGTATTGAGACTAGTGCTCTTAGAAGGGAGTTTGTCCCCTGAGGAGATTACCAGGCTGCATGCTACATGGAATGCTAGAACTCAAGCAGAAAAAAAATCAGGGTTTTGTTTTTGGCCTGAAGGGACTGAGAACAGAGTGTGGGCTAGACAGAATGGCTGGAAATTGAGGATGGGAATCCCAGAAAGGAAGAAGCCATGGCGAGGAGGGGCCCAAATTCTGCATATAAACTCCATTTAAATCCTTAACTAACTTATGAGCAGTATAGGCATGAGTGGGATTCCAGATATCCCAATGAGAAAATGACATCTCGGTGACTGAAAGAGATGAAGGAAGATTATAGCAGTTGGCACCACAGAGGAAACAGTTTGGAGATTGAATCTTGAAAAGTTGCAAGAGCCTGGTAAACTTTTTGGACTTCCCATTGAAATAACCAGAGAAACCTTAAGAGTAAAGAACACCTAACTAATGTGTTTGCCCCAGAACTAAGGAAAAAGGAAAACTTGATCCAGTAAGGATAAAACCATGACTCCAGAAGTTAATGGTGACCTGTTATTAATTTGACTGCTTGCTTGAACAAGCAAGATCAGAAGATCACAGAATAATCTGTATGATATATAATTTCAATAATTAAAAATTACTAGACATGAAAACATTTTTTTATTGTGATGCATAGTCAAGAGAAAAATCATTTAGAAACAGATGAACTAGTGACCCAGCTATTGGAATTAGGAGGTAGGAATTTTAGGAAAGGTTTAAAGACTGAAAAGGAACCAAATTGAAATCCTAAAACTAAAAAATACAGTATCTGACATTTTTTAAAAATCATTAAATTCAATCAACAGTAAAGAAAACAGAAAAAAAGTATCAGGGAACGTGAAGGCAGATCAATAGAAATTATCCAAAATGAAATGTAGAGAGAAATAACATTGGGAGAAAAATTAAGTCTCAATGATATGTGGGTCAGTATTAGGTGACCTCATCTAGGTTTAAATTGATTTCCAGAAGGAGATGAGACAAAGAATAGAGAAAAAATGGTTAAATAATGGTTCAGTATTTTTAAAGTTGATTAAAAAATAAGCCCAGCATCCCATGGATCAAAGATGTTTAATGAGCCCCAGTAGATTAATATTAACCCCAGCAGGATAAATATAAAGATAACCACATCATAGACAAGCTGCTGAAAACCAATGATAAAGAAAAAAATCTTAACACAGAGAAGATGGCTCATTAAATATGGAGGACAATGGTTACAATAAATGCCAACTTCAAAAGCAATGGAAGCCAGAAGACAATGGAATGACAAATTTAAAATTTATCATCTAAAATTTTATATCTAGTGAAATGCCTTTAAAAATTAAAATGAAATAGAAACATTTTTAGACAGGTAAAAGTTGAGAACATTTGCACCAGCAAAACTGACTACAAAAACTGTTAATGGTTCTAAATGTCTAAAACTTAAAAAAATTTTTTTAATCTAAAAGTGCTAAAAATTCTTGAAAGGAGAAATGATAGAAGTTGGTAATTTACATATAAAGGAAGAAAGGGTATGAATAATGGGAAATATGTGAGGAATTATAAAATACTATTTTTTCTTTTTAAAACCTCTTTATAAGCCAACTGGTAATTAAAGCAAATAATTTATTGCAGAAGGTTATATGTAGGAATAAAATATATGAAAAGAATAGCACAAAATAAGGGCCAGGGGATAAGTGGAATTGTACTCTTGTAAAGTATTTATATTATCCATAAAGTAGTACAATATTAATTCAACATAGACTGTGATGGATTGAGCACATGTAATTCCTAGAAAAATATATAAAGAGGCATAGATAAAAAGTCAATAGAGAAGATTATGGAATGAAATGCTAAAATATCCTTGACTACCAAAGAAACAAAGGAAAAAAAGGGGGAGAAATAAAGATGGTAGGCTTAAACCCAATTATTAATAGTTAAATGAACTGTAGATGGATTAAGAATTACAGTTAAGAGGCAGAGATTGTTAGACTGGGAAAAACAAAGGAATACAACAACCAATATCCACAAAAATGCTTTAAATATAGAGATACAGGGTTGAAAGTTAAAGGGTGGAAAAAGATTTACCATGTGCATCCTAAGTATAAGAAAGTTGGTAGCTCTATTAATATCAGATAAAGTTGACTTCAAGATAGATTATTACCAGAGGTAAAGGTCATTTCATAATGATAAAAATAACCAATTCATCCAGAGACCCAACAATGGTAAATATGTAAGCATCTAGTAATTAAACTGCATATAAAATTGATTAGCAAAGTTGTCCCCTATTTTTTTGTGGGAGAGCTCCTGTCCTTTCTGTGGCTGCTGTGTACTAAGGAATGATGTGAGGATAGAAATGTTTTAAATAGTGTTTACAGGGAGTATAATTGTATATGCAATGTAGCTAAATGGTATGTTTCTTTCTACCATGGGACTATATTTGGATTTCAGGTGGTAATTGTTTGTTCTTTTTTAACTTGAAAATGAAAAGCATTACTGTTTTTATGGATGTAACCCTAAGTTCATGAACTATATTTAGGGATCTTCTTTTCAGACTTCTCTAGCCAGGAGTTGTGACTTTGAAAATAAGCTCGGTCAACAGCCCAAGGTAGTCTATGTCATAGCCATAGTGTACCCTGTGGTGAAGCCATTCCTTTGGTGGTTCTTTTTGAATCTTAGGCTACAAATGGTTCCACAGATTGCTGAAATCCTGGCATAAAAGCAGAGATAGTAATCAGCATGCAGTCATGTTGCTCCAGCATGATGACTATCACACTCCTGACAACGCATTGAGCCATCCCACTATTCATTTCCCAAAGTTTCATTTGCCATGGACTTGTTTAGGATGCAGAATTAATTGCACGTTATAGGAAGACTCTTCTATTAACCCAACAAAATGAACAATAGTCCATTAGGAAAGAGACAATCAGAGATTTGTTGAAATCAAAAGGATTACTGTCATCTCAATCAGCAATTTCCAGATTTCATGAACATAAAAATTACCTGCAGAGGTTGCTAAAGTGCAGAGTCCAGGTCTGTTCCCCAGAGAATCAAATTTATGGTCTGCAGTGGGACCTAAGAATCTAAACTTTTAGCGAATTTTCTATGGGCGTGGACCTCAACTACACTTTGAGAAACACTGGTTTAGTGTCAACAAATCATAGATGGCAAATGTCTTTCACCATCTGCTTATATCCCAGCCATGATGAGCTCACCACCTCACGAAGCAGCCCATTCCATTTTAGCAAGTTCACCTTGTTCTGAGCCTAAGTCTACCTGTGACTCCTTTATCTTCAGGCTCTTTCCTCTGGAGCTACAGAGAAGTGGTGAAATATTTCTCCTATTGTGATGGACCTTTATGTTTTGTTTATATAGTCATTGGGTCTGCTTAATAAATATTTTTCTTTTGCAAGTTAAATACTACCAGTTATGTCAACAGTTTCTAAAATGGTGTGATATTTAAATACATCACCCATCTTTATGTTTGTAGCTTGTGTTTAAAATGGAATATCAGAGCTGAAAAACCTCCTTCAATTTACCCTCATAATTACAAAGTTAAGTGGGAGTCATTACCTTTCCTGATTTGCTTTCATGGTTTTTGTTTGTTTGGTTTTAAAAATATTTAGCAGGTAATATAGTTCAGCCAACTTTATCTTTTTAAAAAGTACCTGGGGGGCGGGGTGGGGGAGGGGCGCCTGGGTGGCTCAGTGGGTTAAGCGTCCAACTTTGACTCAGGTCATGATCTCACGGTTCATGGGTTTGAGCCCCATGTCGGGCTCTGTGCTGACAGCTAGCTCAGAGCCTGGAGCCTGCTTCAGATTCCTTGTCTCCCTCTCTCTCTGACCCCTTCCCTGCTTATGCTGTCTCTCTCTCTCTCAGAAATAAATAAAAAAAAAACATTAATTTTTTTTTTTTTTAAAGTACCTTGGCTATTTGGCACCATTGCATTTTCATATATATCATAATGAGCTTTACAGGCTGTCCAAAAGAGCCTGATGGAATTTCTTGGTTTGCATTGAATCTAGAAATCAATTTAGGTAAAACTGACATTTTAATAATAGTGATTCATGGACACATTATAGCTCTCCAAGTGTTTAAGTCTTCTTTAGTCTCATTCTACCATGTTTCATGTTTTGTGAAGTTGATCCCAAAATACTCATATTTTGATGTTACTGAAAATTTTAAAATTAAAGTTCTGTTTTTGCTAGTACATTGACATACAATTAATTTTTATATATTATGTCTTATAACTGTTCTAAACTCGCTTATTAAAGCTTTTTGTAGATTCCATAGGGTTTTCTAGTTAGATTATAATGTCACCTGTGAATAAAGACAGATTTATTTCTTCCTTTCCAATCTGTGTGCCTTAAATTTTTTTTTTTTTTTTTTTTTTTGCCTTATTTAACTGACAGGAACTTCTGGTACAATACTGAGTAGAAGTAGAAAGAATGGACATCCATGCCCTTTTTCTGATCTTAGAGGGAAAACAGTCAGATTTTCATGATTTGGTATGATGTTGCTTGTAGATATTTTGTAGATGCACTTTAAAAGGTTGAAGAAACACCCATCTAGTCCTACTTGCTGAGTTGACTTGGTTTGGTTTCAAATCAAGAATGGAGCAGGAATCAGTATTCTTTTTCTAAAGGGACAAACAGTATTTTAGGCTTTCTGAGACATACATTGTTTCTGTCATATATTCTTGATTATTTTTATTTATTTTTTTTGTACAAGCCTTTTAAAATTAAAAAAATAACTTGTAGGCCATAACCCATAGTTTGCTAATCCCAGATGTGGAAGTTTGTTATACCTACAGTTCTCACAACTCACAGTAGGGGACAGTGGTATCAAATTGCCAAGCCTCCACGTCCTCTGTTTTGGAACAAGAGAGATGAAATGGATTGACAACCTAAGCTTTGTCTTTAAATATATTACATTTCATTAAAGTATTCCCATAAAGAGATAGTAATCTCTATTTGCCTATGTTGACTTACAGTATTGAGAGAGATGATTAGTGAGAAAAGATGTAAATACTGTAAGTAATTGAAAATTAGAATGCCTTTACCTTTTGCTCATCTACAAACTTTCCAGTCCTCAAAGAGTAACACATTTTGTTCTCTGTTGGTCTAATGGGCCAGCCACTAATGCACACAATTCTTACAGCCCCGTTGCACTTGAAAATCTGAATCTTAGAATATTAATCTACACTCACAAACCAAATAAAGAAAGTTGAGTCTTCTGAGACCTCTTGGTCTCCTACCGTCTCTGTCTATTGTGCTCTTCAGGGAAGACTTTCTTTGCTATATCCATTTATTGCATAATTAGAACAAAAAAAATCCCACAGAACATAAAATTTACATTTTCTTCTATGATTTCATAGTTGAAAAACTACTTTGAGCAGAACTAGTTTCAGCTCTACAAATATTGTTACCAGAACAAGAAAGTTTTTGAAATTTAGTTTCATACCACAATTTCTTTTAAAATTAGTATTATTATTTTAAATTATCATTCCTTAATCATTCCTTAAATTTGAGTTTCTTTCCATTTGATATGCATTTCTATGAATTTTAACACATGTATAGATTATGTAGCCACCACCATAAGCAGCATACAGAACAGTTCCGTCATCCCCCCAAAGCTCTCCATGCTATCCATTTATAGTCACACTTTCTCCTACCCTTAACCACTGATCTGTTCTCCATCATAGTAGTCTTTTCAAGAATGTCATGTAGGGACACCAGGGTGGCTCAGGCACTTAAACATCTGACTGTTGATTTCGGCTCAGGTCATGATCTGAACCTGTGTTGGGTTCTGTGCTGACAATTCGGAGCCTACTTGGGATTCTCTCTTCCTCTGTCTCTCCCACATGCTGCTATCTCTCTCCCCCTCTCAAAATAAATAAATAAACTTTAAAAAAAAGGTCACGGAAATAGAATCATACAGTCTACAACCTTTTTGAAATGGTTTCTTTTGCTCAGTGTGCTGTCTTTGAGATTCATCCAACTTGTTGCATGTATCAAATAGTCTATTCCTTTTTATTGCTGAGTAGCAGAGTTATTACAATTCCTTTAGGCATTCATCTGCTGAAAGAAAGAACATTTGGGTGATTTTCAGGCCGTGATTGTTATTAGTAAAACAGCTATGAGCTTTTTTTTTTTTAATAAAGATTTTTGTATGAATATGTTTTCATTTCTCTCAGTACCCAGGAGTAAAAGAACTGAGTCATATGTTAACTTGAAAAGAAACTGCCAAGACCACCTTCTGTAGTGGTTGTATCATTTTGCATTCCCACAAGCAATGTATGAGAATCTCAATTGCTCTGTGTCTTTGTCAGCACTTGTTATTCGAAGTATTTGTATTTTAGCCATCCTAACAGGTATATAGCAGTATTGAATTGTGATTTGAATATGCATTTCCTTAGTGGATAATAACGTTTAACATCTTTCATGTGCTTATTTATCATCCTTATATCTTTAAAAAAGTTTTTTTCAACGTTTATTTATTTTTGAGAGACAGAAGGAAACCACACTAGAAGGGGAGGGGCAGAGAGAGAAGGAGACACAGAATCTGAAGCAGGCTCTGGATTCCAAGTTGTCAGCACAGAGCCCAGCATGGAGTTTGAACTCAAAAACTGTGAGATCATGAGCTGAGTTCAAGTCAGATGCTTAACCAACTGAGCCATCCAAGCACCCCTACCATTCTTATATCCTTTAGTGAAGTGTCTGTTGAACTTCTTTACCCATTTTTAATTTGAGTTTCTGTTGTCTTTTTATTGAGTTTTGAGGTTGTTTATATATGCCAGATACAAGTCCTTTGTCAGATATGTGATATGCAAATATTTTTTCCCAGCCTGTAGTTTGCCTTTTTATTTTCTTGGCAGTGTCTTTGACAAAGCAGAAGTTACAAATTTTGGTGAAGACTAGTTTATCACGTTTTTATTATATGGATGGTGTATTATTGGTGTCATTTGTAAGAACTTAGCATTTACTTCCAGGTCATGAAGATTTTGTCTTACATATTCTTCTCAAAGTTTAGTAGTTTTATGTTTCACATTTAAATCTATGATCCATTTTGCATAAAGGTGTGAGGTTTGGGTCAAGTTCATATTTTCACATATGAAAGGCCAGTTGTCCCATACCATCTTTTGAAAAGGTTATCATTCCTCCATTGAATTGCTTTTGTCAGTTAATTTTGTCAGAAATCAAATAGCCATATTTGTATATGTCTATTTCTGGACTCTATTTTGTTCACTTGATCCAAGTGTATCTCCTTGCCAATTCCAAACCATCTTAATTGCTGTAGTTTTGTTTTGTTTTGTTTTTAACGTTTATTTTTGAGAGACTGAGATTGAGCATGAGCAAGAGAGGGAGGGAGACACAGAATCCAAAGCAGACTCCAGGCTCTGAGCTGTCAGCACAGAGCCTGATGTGGGGCTCAAACCCACAAACCGTGAGATCATTACCTGAGCCGAAGTCGGATGCTTAACCGACTGAGCCACCCAGAGACCCTTTAATTACTATAGCTTTATAGTGGATTCTAAAAATCTGACACCAAATAGCTACAACTTTATTCTTCTTTTTCAAAATTATTTTAGTCTTCGAATTCCTTTTCTCTTCCATATAAATTTTAGAATCAGCTTGTCTATATCTACAAGATAGTTCTGGGACTTTTATTGATATTGTTTAAACCTATAGTGTACTTTGAGAAAACCGACATATTTGCTATATTGAATCTTCCAAACCATGTACACAGTTTGTCTTTTCATTTATTCAGATCTTCCTTGATTTCTTTTGTCAGCATTTTGTAGCTGAACATGGAACACTGAGCCATGGTACTTTTAGTTGTTAGATTTATAATTAGATGTTTCCATTTTTGGAGCTCTTTTAAATTATATATATTTTTAATTTTAGCTTCTAATTTTTCATTATTTATTATAGAACTACCATTGATATTTGTGTGTTGAATGTCATCCCCACTGTGTCTTTACAGAATCCACTAGCAAGTATTGAATAGTTTCTCATAATGTTTAGCTCTTACCAGAGAAAACAGAGCACTAGGCTCATTGAGGCTAGGACACAACATTGAAACAGAATGGAAGGGAAGCATGGTATATGTGGAATAGCGTAGGCTTAGGTAAAATGAGAAAGCTCAAGGATCCCATCCTGTCTTCTTCACTGCTTCTCAAATATGTGACCTTGGGCATTTTCTTTGCATAGACCTGGTATACTATAAGTTCTCAGAAAATACTAGCTTTCTTTGAAGAGAAGAAAACATGAAAAAGTCTAGAACCATCATTTCCAGATATTTTTTTCCCTTTCAAGCATTGGAGGTCTTTCTTCAAGCAATAGCCTATATGTAAAACCCATAGAAATGAAACTGTAGAATGGTACAGTGTCCTAGTCATGTTTATGGAGTCTATTTCTTTCTTTCTTTCTTTCTTTTTTTTTTTACAAATAGTTTATTGTCAAGTTGGTTTCCATATAACACCCACTGTTCATCCCCACAAGTGCCCTCCTCCATGCTCATCTCCCCCCACCCCCCACCCCCATCAGCCCTCAGTTTGTTCTCAGCATTCAAGAGTCTCTCATGGTTTGCTTCCCTCCCACTCCCCAACTATTTTTCCCCTTCTTCTCCCGCGTCGTCCTCCATTAACTTCCTCTGAATCCGCCTATATGTGCAAACATGTGATATTTGTCCTTCTCTGCCTGACTTATTTCGCTCAGCATAACACCCTCAAGGTCCATCCATGTTGCTACACATGGCCAGATTTCATTCTTTCTCATTGCCA